>NW_015112997.1:236429-257134 GCF_001443285.1 Poecilia latipinna
TCTCAAGAATCACTGATTTATTTTGCGATTATTAATAAGCCTCTCATGAACACAACGGCGGTTGATTAGTTAATTTTAAACTCCTGCTCTGCTAGTTATTTTGATAATGGAACCGAAATGCACAGAATTGCGCAACACCTTGTTGAAACAATAATCACTGAGATTATTATTGTTGTTGGGTCATTAATTTGAACACGTTTTGTAGATTTTTTTGTTGTTGTTCTTTAATAAAGTTATGAACGTTTTGATAAGGAGTCAGAGGAGGACGTGCTGGTCTCAGCGTCCTGGCGGCGTTCAGTTTGTCACCTAATGCCGATATCAACTCAAAACCTTNAAACAATAATCACAGATTATTATTGTTGTTGAGTCATTAATTTGAGCACATTTTGTTGTTGTTGTTCTTTAATAAAGTTCCGAACGTTTTAAGCGAGTCGGAGGAGGACGTGCTGGTCTCAGCGTCCTGGCGGCGTTCAGTTTGTCACCAACCGCCGAGATCGGAGACTGGGAGAGGAAGGACTGGGAATGGAACTGGTGACAAGTGTGTTCAAGATTGTAGATGATGCACCTGCTCTACCACTGAGCCGTATGGTGCCCCAAACCTTAAATAAACTTTTAACAAGTCTTTTTTTGTTGTTGTTGTTTTCTTCATTTTGAAGCTCTGTGAGTTCTCATTTGCTTTTTAACCCTTGTGTTTAGAAATGGGGTCCACAGTCTCTACATTTGCCTCAGTCCTCGCACGCACAAGAGTTAAACAACTCATTTGATTGTCTCTTGTCTAGCAGGGATCTTATGGGTAAAAAAATAGAAACATTTATTTTTTAAATTCACCTTTTGATTGGCCAGCTAATCCTGATTTGCATTTAGCTTAAATCAGTATCTAGAAAACATTCCTGGTGCTGCTTTCTTGGTTTTCTGTGGCTTTTCTAATAACTACGTAAATTGACTAATTTGTTCAGATTTTTGTGTGTGGATATTTGGTCCTTTTTTTCTGTCTGACATGTAAATGAATTTCATGTCAACAGAAATATGTTTACTGAGAAAAAAGGTTAATATTTATCTTACTCTCAGCATGGTAAAGCGATAGATCATTAAAATATAATAAACTATGTCACTCAGTCCACAGTGAAATTTTCTTTTCATGGATATAAATATGAATCTTTGAATTTTGGAGGTTTTCTTTTACTTTTATTTATTTTTTTTTTGTCTTTGCATCATAAACATTTTTCCATTTAATATTCATTGTTCAGTTGGACTGAACCTGAAAACCTGCAAGCCATCCGTGCACCTCAACAGATGTCTCTGAGTGAAGTTGGATTTTAAGCCCCTGAAGAAACATCTGTTGACATTGAAGCATGAGAAAACTTTCTCTGAATGATATCGTTGCATGTGAGGGAGTATCTGTTGCACAAGGAGGAAATAAAGACATTTATTTTGTTCCGTCAAGCCACTTTCTTGTTCTTCTGATGGATTTTGTGTTGGCTGCCATTGGGGATGTCAACATCTGTTGCTATCTAATGAGCTTGAGTGGATGTTTAGCATGGACTTTGTGTTTTTTTCAGGGCTACGCTCATTAAAACATATTCCAACCACCTTTTCATAAATCTTGTGACGGCTCTGAATCTACACTCCTGCGCGACTGAGGAGATTGCTTGCTTACATTTATTAAGTATGTAGTATATTTTTCCTTTCAACACCTGCAATTAAAACATCCCAAGAGAAGTGAAAGGTTCATCAACGCTTTTGCAGAACAAGAGAGGCACAACTTCAGTGTTCTTTACTTTAATTCCAACGATACGTTTGAGCAGGGGCTCCGATATTCGGAAAACAACAAAAGTGCACATCTTAAAACGGACGTCAAAAATCAAATTGAAAGAGACGTAAATAAAGCGTGCGTAAAGGCTGTTTAAGTGGCTGTATTTCTCATTGCGCTTTTTCCTGAGCATAAACCATGCCTTTTAAAAATATGACCGAAATATATAAATGTCTCAAAGTGGGTTTGCAAAGTTTAATGTCTGCTGAAAACTGGAAGCAACGTATGGCTGTCCTGGAAGGGGGGTGTCGTATATCAACAGCGTCTCGCCACCAATTGAGTCACTGTGTTACTGAGCATGCTCTGTAATGCAATGAAACGATGAAGCACAGAGCGATGACTCATTCGGTGTGTGCTTGTGAATAAGTCTGTGTAATATGCATGATTATACAGAAACATTTTAGTTGACATATTATTCATCACACATGGGAAATGTATAAGACTATAAGTTCTGCCGTTGTCCTCGCATGATTCAACATGCAGTTGCCATATACCTGAGAGGTTATGCTTTTATTTATGACCAAGATAGTTTAAAACAATATACTGTGACATTTACAAGATACAAATTCTATCAGTCGATTGCACTAATGTGTTTTTATGCTTTTTCAGATGCAGTCTGTCTCCAGGATTCAGACTAAAAGCCACAGAGGCCTCAAAGTCATGACTCAAACTCAGGCTTATGCTCAGTGACTCATCAGTCAGCCTTTATCAGTTACTTCAGTCCACAGAGAGGATGACCGCCTTCTTTCATCATCACTCAAATCCAGAGTCTCTAGTACAATAATAATAATTTAAAAAAAAAACACAGCCAGGGATAAACAATCCGTTTCCAACAACATGAGGAATTTCAAGAAAAACTGGCTACGTCAGAAAGACATTGAAACCGCTCCAAAAAAAAAAAAAACTTTAGGAAGACAATAAATTCAAGCAAACAATAGCAACAGTTGGAAACGTTAAATGATGGGGTTTACAGTCATGCATGCAGAAAAATGTGTAGAAATGTTTAGCTAACAATGAGGATGTCGGTTAGAAAGATTGAGGAAATGGAGTGACGTTAATAAAGACGGTAAGTAAGGAGAGGTATGGAGTAAAAAAAAAAAACTTTACTGTTCTACATACATTACCAACTGGTTGCAAAATATTTGGTCAATATTTGGAGACTTCTCCCTAGAAAAAGGTCTTATGTTATCCCTTCAAACAGATGTGCATTCTTGGAAGGAAAGCTATATATTGATGTTTTTTGGGGTTTTTTCCCTCCCCCTCCAAATACATTTACGTTGATTCTGTAAGATTTACTGTGCAGGTGAGATCAATGTCATGCAATCTTCCAAGGCCTGTTTATGCTAGATGGAAGACATCCAGAACAACTGATATATCTGGGATTTATGATTTTAGGTGAGATCATGACGAAAATCCTTCTCCCAGGAGCTCCATCTGAATCCACTCACTGTGTTTCGCATCCACTGACATTCCCCTCAACGATTCCTCTGTTACGGATTTCCAGTCGCGTCGAGAGTTGCCGCACCGCTTCAGACGTATGGACGATGATAAACTCCTCACATCATCAAGACTGTAAATAGACGCAGTAAAGATGAGCCGGAGGTGAATATGATTGTACTGTTGACCTGGCGGTGAAATTTACTGTTTGCAGTCCTGCTTTTTCTGCCAGATGCTTAAGCCATGATAAACAACTAAAATATGTGCTATATAAAGAACACATGGCAATTTGTCATCTCTGAAGTGAAATCCAAAGGAACCATTTTCCTTTTCAAATCTGTGAGGATAACTGAAATAGATTTTGTCTGTTAAATGCTACAATAATGACACAGCATTTTTTTTCTCTCTCTCTCTCTCTCTCTCTTAAGATAACTATGTTTTATAATGATTTGGGAAAGTCTCTGTGATGATGTCATGGCTTTGAATTTGGGGAACACATGTAACTACACGTTAACGCAAAACGGCACAATAAAAACCCCATTTTGATCCAAAAAGGAAATATCTTGGTAATTCAGAATTTCTGTTAATTGCCAGAAATACTGATGTAGAATTTAGCAAGAAAAAAAAAATCAAACCAACCAACCAACCACCTAACTCACGCCAGTCCATCACATGGCAACACAGAAACACACAGAGACAAGGATAAACAACCATACAGACATGACATTCACAAATAGGGAGAATTTAGAGAGACCCGAGGAGAAATCATTTTTATTAATCGCAACTGAAATCAAACGCGTCACCCTTATCTCACCTTAGCTGTAGATCTTTTGCTGTATGATTTAATCCATCCTGATTATGATTCATGATTACTGAGGTTCAACTGGGAGGTTAAGTTGAAAGACAAATTATATCTGGAACCACATATTGAAAAAAATAAAACATGTTTCCATTGGCCAGCTTAAACATTCATTCAGAAATGTTTAAATGCTTTTTTTTTTCCTTTAGCTGCTACCAGACTGCAGCATTCATTCCAGTCCCAGAGATCTTTGTACAATACTGAGTTTGATCCCCAAGACAGTGGAAAGGAAGAAACCCGGCCAAAAAGCAAACCAGGTGTTGATCAGACAGTAATGTGGAAATTCACAGCCCATAAAAAAAAAAAGAAACATGTTTTATACGGTATAAAAGAGGCCTTGATACACTCTGAAGAATTCAAAATGTTAGTCATGATTTGTAGTTGATTGGGGTGAGAAAGAACACCGAGACCCCGGCTGAAGAAGACGAAGATGAAGGCTTAATGTTGAAACAGTCCAGATGCAAGCAGATTGGGGGGAAACAGACTGGCGACGTGACACTGGGGAGACTAACACTTGACGAGGATCAGACAAGAGACAAAGACAACAGGTGGATTTAAATAAATAAATAAATCAGGGATTGAGACTCACCTGGGAGGCAATCAACAGGGAAGCAGGACAGGGACAGGGCTAAACACAGAAAACCTCAAAAATAACTACACAGGAAACACAGAACACAACAATGTCAAAGATGTTAGACGTCATAGAGCGAGACACTGCGGTGGCCGACCCCACCTCCTCCAGCTTATTAGAGGAAACTGCTGTTTTGTTGTATCGACTTCCAGAAAGATGCGGCCAAGAGTGTTAAAGCTCCAGGCGCAATGTCATAAATCTGTGGGTGGACTTAAACAAGCATGATTATAAAAACACACAAAAGATATCTGAGGTCATTGACTGTGCATTCATGCAGGAAAAAAAAAAAAAAGAATGAATACAATCAACTTTACTCTCAATCTCACAGTCCTGGAAGAGAATATGTTGCAGAATAATAATAATAATAATAAAAGATGGGGATGGAGTGCGCATGCTGAATGAAATCCACCCATTAATGTCCATTCTCAAACATATCTATCTGTCTAGTCAGCGTGTGCACTCAAGGGGACACTGTCTACATTTCCACTTATGCCAATTTGGTGCTCCAATCTGAAATGCATGAATCACGGCCAATTGTCGTAATAGGACTTTGTCAGTAAGGACGAAATGCCAAATCAGTTTTTCCGTGCAGCGGAAAGTAAGAGAATCTATCGTTTTGCTATTTCTTTCACTGTCTTTCCACCAAATTGTGTCAACACATCTGCTTTTTTTGTTGTCACTCTGACCTTCCTTTGTGCTTTCGTTTAAGCAGCTGTGGCTGCTTAAGTTAGTTGGCATGTTGAGTCCTTTATAAGCCAAGTACGATCAGACAGTCGCAGGTCAAAACGATATCTCTTCGTACTGGTTGTGGATTTCTACAAAATTCCCATTGTAAGTCTTTTTCTTTCTCATTTTAACCAAAGCAATGATAAATGTCGAGAAGCTGCTTTAGCAATAGCATTCCTGATGTCTGCCAGCATATAGAATTGATTATTTCAGTGACCGTAGTTGCTATTTCATAATATAGATACATCTGTGCACTACAAATCCGTTTTCTGGCAGGTGGTATGACGTCTGCGAGCAGCCCCAACCCCTGTCTCCACCCCACCTACTTTTATAGGTCACGTTTATGCACTAAATTCGTGAGAGGAGACTTTTATTTTAAAGGCGTTCTGAAATACAGAGTGTTAGATTACAGCTCATGTCTAACATATCAGAAATAATAAGAAAGTACATCTATAAATGTCACCAGGGGTGAAACATGCAGTCCGATTCTCAGAGCTCAAGTGAAAATAAGAAAGAGGCTTTAATATGACACTTGAAGATCCTCTACGTCTGACGGAGATCGAGATGAGTCACAGGTGGAAAGGAACAAGAAAGACCATTTAAATCTTCTACGGAAAACTGACACACTCTGACCCCCAAGTTACATTATACTTTTTTTTTATACATTTGTATCTTCCTTGTCCAGAAAGTTGATTATTTAAAGGGCAATTCATTTTTTTTTTTTACATTATTGAAAAACACAATTCTCCATCTAGAGCAAATTATCTTAGTGATATAAAATGTTACTGTTTGTTTCTTGCTTTTGAATAAAGTCAGTTTTCAGATTTATTCATCTATCTGCAAATGCAAGTAAAAATGTATATGTTCCAAAGATTTTTTTTTTCCAGCTCTCTTCATGCTAATGTGGTTAGGGTTGTAGCTCCGGTTATTTATATTAGCTTAAATGTCCAAAGTTTAAAAAAAAAAAAAAATATGTAAAAAAGTATAGAAAACAGAAACCGAGAACAAGACAGCCAAGCAAGAAGCTCAGGAGGAAGAAGTAGAAGAAAGTCTAGAGGGATATAATTTACCACTTTGGTAAATGATCGCAAATTATTAAAAATTTGAAATCCAAATCCACAGATTTTAGTGACTGAGGTAGAAGTCGGCCTAATATTTAAACAAATCTCTGATACTTTTTCTGCTCTCTTCACGCTTCCCTGTTGCTAAATTTAGGTGATAAATCTTTTTTGCTAGGAACAACAACAACCGTGAATCATTTGTTTCACAGTTTTAAGACATTCAAGTCGCCTCAGCATCAATTTTCACGTTCAAATGATATTACAGGAAAAAATCAAGTTAAGAACCTTAGAAACAAATAACTCTGAATCAGATTATCTATTTTTATGCAGACACATTTCACATTTTATCCAACTTAAATTTGAAATAAGGCATTAGTGACGTTTCGAAGGTAAGAAAAAAATACTTCTACATTCACAGGATGATTGAATGGCTAACACACAAAAAAAACAGCTATCTTTCTTTATTGGAGTTTTTGTAACTTATAAAACATGTTTGTTGCTAAACGGAAAGCTCAAAACCGACTCACTCTCTCTGCAGATGTTTGCTCATTGGTGCAATCTACCATTTCCCATTGGTGAATAGTTTGCATAAAAAGTATTTAGTTCACAACAAGGTTAAATATATATATATATAAATAAATGAAATCATTAGAGGAGGAAGCAACACTTCTGATGTTGAATCACTGAAAGATTAGATGCATTTTTTAAATCAAACCACCACAAGGAGAAGTCAACATTTCCTTGATCGAATGCCATAAACCATTTAGGGGTCTGCAGATTTTATGCATGGCCTGTGTCCAAAGCAAGCCTGATCGCTCTGAGTGTACAGTGTACATGCATCAAATATAATACAAAACTTATGCTTCCTTATTTGTGTTCAGTATTCATTTCACTGAGCCATGTTGATTGTAGAGGGATGATGTTTTTGTACCGTCTGTATGAAGCCTGTGATCAACTTGAAAGAAAACGATGGAGCTGACAGACCCACGGTTAATGTGGCGTTGTGCAAAACTGGTGTGGAACAGAAACACATTTAAACCTCCACATGATGTTGTTTGGTTTGGCGCCTACATCTGCATATTCAGCATATTTGCTGAATTAACAAAGTACATTTAAAAAGTGAAAAACAGAACTCGAAATACTGATGCACTATTTAGTGTATGAGTTAAAAAAAAAAATCTTCACTTAATCTTTACTTAATAAAATATGGCAGAACTTCCTTAAAAGTAATATTAAAAAAAAGAGAGTTTGTACTTTTTATGTAATATTGAGTTAATTGCCCTAGTTTGAAGGGGTCCCTTTAACAAAGTCCAGATCTTGCATTGTGCTCATTACAACAAATATGAATGTTTTTTTTCTTTTTTTCTTTTTTTTTTTTTAGAAACATAAAGCCTAATGTATTTAATTTTAATGATTTGCCAAAGACCATCAAACATCCTGAACTGATTCTGTGTGGGACCCCTCTGCTCAAAGCGCATTGATTATATTTACTGATAATATTGTGTCTGTTTGCACAGAGCAACCTTAAGTAATACCACAAATCGTTTTACCAAATAAAGTTTTGGCCTTTTAGGAGCAGTCAGTGTGTCTCCGAAACCAGAAATAAATAAAAAGCAGAGAAGGACATGAAGCTAATTTGGAGTTTACATTTCTGTCTACGTTATAATTTAATAATCAGCAGCGCAAAATGGAAATGACGCAGTCAGCGTACGCGTGTGCTGTTCTAAAGGAACGGCTCACAACTCCGTCTTCCTCTTTCGTATGACTTTTACAAGACACACTCTTATCGTGATTTGTCTCTTGAAGACATGATGTTCACGACTCCTTTTGCACCGCAGGCAGAGATGCAGTTTTTTTTTTTTTTTTTTTAATTTTATTAAGAGAGTTTGTTTTTGAGCAACGTCAAGGCATGGAGAAAATCTTTAGTCAAAGGAAAACAATGAAAAATGAAAAAAGTTCATAACAAAACCAAAACCAGAAATTTTGGGGTTCTGACCCCTGCTTGAGAAGAAAGCAGCTAATTAGACCTTAATCAAAGGGGGGAGGGGGGGGGAGCAAATAGCAGATGTCAAACATCAACAAAGTTCAACATAGTTAGAACATCCAAACTGAAAATATTCCTGGATTTCATAATTTGGTTCAATAAGGACTGTGCCAAACGGTTTGCTCCCTTCCCCCACCATACCTCTAAGGAATATGAATAAATTACAGCAATACTTTTTGACTTTTTTTTTTTTTTTTCCTCTGTACAGCCTGAACTTTTTCACATTTCGTCACATTCCATCCACAACCTTAATGCATTTCGTTGGGATTTTTGTCTGGCAGTCCACCAGTAGTGAAAATGATAAAACCAACCAATCACCTTAGAAGTCACGCAATCAGGAAATAGAGTCCACCCATGTTTAATCACAGTTTTGTTTAAATGCAGTTGTTCTGTGAAGAGTTCAGAGGTCTGCTGGAGAACTGTTACCAAACCGAATCATGAAAACAAGGAAGACATCAAATTAAAACCAGAATTAGATTACTCATATTCCAAATGTTGTATGTGATGGAGGTTATTATGAATAATAATTATTTACTCCTCCAGAGTCACCATTCGTGACGACTCAAAATGAATATTTGCAGCATTCTCCACATATCTGACCCTTGCTTGAAGATGTTCTTTTGTACATTTTTCACCTTGGTTAAACTTCTGTGGTTGTTCATTTTAATAAATACAAAATCTAGTGCAAAACTGATCTTTCTTTCACTGAAAACAAGGCTCAGAAGAAGGCCTGCTGCCGTAGGTTCTGATTGGCCACAGAAGTGACGAGCCTTTAAATGGTTAACAAATACAGCGATATAAATGAAGACATTGAAAGTAGCAAAACGAGACGGACGTCCTGGCCTCACAAATCTTTGCAGATGCATTTTCTCAAACAGCTCATGAATCTCAGATAAAAAGAAACGCATTTGCTTGGTAACTTGACAAATGGCTCATGAAAAATAAAAGCTGCACGAAACGGGCTGTGTGGTCTGGCAAGAACATAAATTTAGGTTGTTGCACAATCTTTATCCTTGCACACTAATCCTGGAACTTGGACAAAATGCCACATTTACATTGCTGCACAGGAACCAGACAATTAGGACACTAAAGAGAACCAGGTCCCCTCCATCGGTGTGCAAGCGATTCTCTGTTAGCGTTACAAAATAAGACATGTTTTCCTGTTTTATTCGATAATCGCTTACAGCTTTCCTCTGCCCCTGTAAAACAACTCTATGCTTGTTTCTTTCATATTGGTTGTTGATCCATCTTTAGGTATAACAAAAGAAGTTTTACATCTAGATTTCCAATGAGCGTGAAAGCTTGATTGAACATTTGTACTTTAATTTCCAACTTCTTCCTGGATTCCAGGTAACAGTGTAAAACATTTGATCATTTCAGAACTAGCTGATTTACATTTAACCAATTTGAATTGTGTTTTACTTCCTCTTGTGCTTCAGCAGTGTGGTATCCACTCTGTAATTTGGTAAAATTGTTACCAAGACATCTTGCCATCTAGCTTAAGATTTTATCTGAACATACTTTTTACATGGCCTAAGCTTGAAGAAATAAGACATTGCAAGTGATTTTAATTTTGTAAATTATCACATAAATCTGGACTTAGTATCCAAACTTATAAAAAAAAAGGCAAATGGCGAGGATGACGTCACCACTGACAATGAGACTGAACAATACGGGGTTTAATTCAAGAATACGCTCAGGCCATAAAGGTATGTGCCACATGTAATTACCAGAATATAAATTTCTATTAATGCACTAAATACACAAATTGCACTTTATAAACGAGAAACGGTTCTCACCATTCTACGTCCCCAACTTGGTTTTTATGCTTACAGTCTTGAATGATCTTCATGCAAATCAATCATTTTTTGAGATTTGATTTCAGTTCTCCTGTAAGAAGCCGTTATGTTAGTATGAATTTAAATGCAGTTCCAAGAAACCACAGGATATGTCTCCAAAGCTAAGGGTCTTGACTGTGCTCCGAAATTCTAATTATTCAGGTAAAGTATGCATCTTAAAACATGACCCTGAACACTTTTCCACGTTCTAGAATCCAGATACAACAACCATTGAAAAGAAACAGGCATCTACAAGGGAGAAGAACAAATCTGATTACATTAATCCCTCTGGGGAGGCGCTGGCAAGTGCTTTATTTAAGCTTTGCTCTGCGAGGTCAGAGTCCTGTCGTTCCCTCCTCCGTCATCATCCTTGTTTGCAGAGGTTTCCATTTGGGCTGAGAAGATCTCCTCTTCCTGACGGTTCTCCTCCGAAGACATTCCTGTCACAGGGGTAATTTCCCAAAACGAGACCGACTGCAAACATCAGTGACCTCAAACACCTCCAACAAAACACGGTGTCTGCTTATGAAGACTGACATGAAAGGGGAGATGAGAAAGGGATGCACCGCTTTTTAAGTGAGGGAAGAATTTGTTTGAATAATGATAAGTAAAGATTGGATTCTATCTTACCTATTCAGGAGATGTATTTACCCATTCATCAGCCACGCGCATCCACTGAGCTGCGCACATACACACACACACACACACAAGCTACAAGCATGCTGCGCTGATGAATAGCAACATGAGTCTCTGTCTGTGGGTTCCATTTGCAGTTCTTTGTCATCCTGTCAAACAAAATTATTGGTTCTATGCTTCACCCCGCCTGTCACTTTAATTGAATCTCTTAGAAGATATCATTTTGGGAGAAAAGGGAGATTTCAACTTTAAAAAAAAAAGAGAAAAAAATCTAATTCAATTAAAGACCAAAGCCAAATAAATGTCACCGACGATGAGAAAAGGCAAAAATACCCTGGAAAGAAAATAAATAGTGATAGCTCCTGAATTACAATTAATAAACAGTTCAAATCATTCAACCATTGTTTAAACCTGCTTATTTAGGACTGCATGGGAGGGGGCTGGGGTCGGGACATGTTGTCAGAGACACACAGGACACACACTCATACTTAAAGACAATTTAGAGTATTCAATTAACACAACTGCTGATGTACACGTAATGAAACGGTCCACAGAAACTATGATGTCTTAGAAAAGTACATCAGGAGTAGGTCTGCATTGACAAAATAAAATTAAGGAAAAAATAAGCTTTGCCCACTTTGACGCTGACCGATTTCTGTTTGACATTAACTAATAAAACGATGGACGTCAGTGATCCCGACTGGCAGCTCTTTCGCCTTGAAGCTGGTCACGATGTTGACGTTATCATAAGGCAGAGACGCAGAACACCAGTGTTTGATGTCCTGCAAATGACAACAGATTGAGCTTGAGCGTTCAGTTGGCAATTTGTTAGACTCACCCACCTCCAAAAAAGGAATAAAAACGTGACGGAAATTAGTGCACTTTCAGTTTGTCTTCTATTCTCTGAATTAATTGTAAATAATTTATGTATTAGAGATTACATTTAGGTTATTAAAAAAAAAAAAAACTTAACCGTGGATTCCCCACAAGTAAACAGCCAATGAAAAGCCTCGTTAATAATAGATGGAAGAGCACAAACACTTCAGGAAGTCAGGTAAACAGCAGCTGTTATGAGAAGATAAATAATTCAAGTAAAAGGCTTTGCTGAAATATATATTAAAAAAAGATGTTATCTCCGAGTGTTTTGTCTGTGCAACTTTTATTTCTGTTGATTCTTGTTTCAACGAGTTTTATGGGAATGTGAACAAATTTTAGAAAGATGGACCTTTAAGGTGATAAATGTGCAGTTCGGCACTATGTGTCGTTTTGTTACCGAAACAGAAAACTTTCCTTTATTCCTTTTTCTTTAGAGTAATTTAGTTAATTAGAAAAATATATATAGAAATAGCTTAATTTCACATTCTGAATCAGTCAGCCGGGAAGAAAAGGAAAATTTGTCTCATTATGGTCTTAGTATGAGGTGGTAGAAAAATATTGGCAGGTTACACTGCCCTTAGTCTAAAAAGGACAATGCAAGCTGTCCTTTTTAGGACACATCTTGTCCCATCTTGGGGATCTCATTCTATCCATCCATTATCTTCCTCTTAATCCAGGGTTTTATTTTAGCAGCAGCTTGTTATCTACGGCACATAGCGTGCTCCAGTTCAGTTTGGAGGAGCAATTCAAAGGCAGATTTCCGACGCTCTGAGCTTAAACTCTGCATATTATTTCACAAGAAATGCCAACTCAGTCCCCTCTTGCATGGGACTGAGTTAGCATCTGAAAGAAAAACACATCTTAAAGAAAACACTCAAAACACCTTCACTGGAAGGAAAATATGAGAAAGAATTATCTTCAGTGTACAGTAGATGTCCAACTTTACACAAAATAATGTTTTCATCTTTTCATGACAGATCATTTTGAAAAATATTAGCAAAATAGCAGAATTTCACTGGTTTTTAATGAGTTTGTTTTAGGAAGTGAAACATTGGAAAACAAAAAAATAAAATAAAATAAATGGTGATGCCTTTGGGTTAAGAGCACACTTTTCTTTGCAATGACTCAGGATAAGAGTGACTGTTGTTACTCCCTAAAATTCCTGCATGTCATTGCACCTCTTTACTAAATGCCCCTGTATCATCTTTTTTTTTTCTTACGTTTTTCTCGGTTCTGGTTTCAAAGGAAAGAACCCAGCAGTGAGTAACGTCCTTTGATTCCAAGGGGTTGACAAGGCAGAGAAACAGCCTAAGTTTATGAGATGAGTCGTATGTCATGAATTTTCTTGAGACTCCCCCTCTCTCTGTCTTGTGCACTCCCACAAATTGTTGTAGGGAAACATTTATGACTAATAAGTGTGTGTGCATGTGTGTGTGTGTTTGTGTGTGTGTGTGTGGGGGGGCTTTGTAGCTTTTGAATGAAGTGAAAGAACAGGTCAGTAAGGTCAGTGTCCATCTGATACACCAATTTCTTGCTGTTACATTTCTACTTTACTATTAAATTGGAAATCTGGAAGATAAATTAGATATCATCAGGAGAGACGAAGAAAGCTGGGACATTAGGTTTTGATTTTGTGGGGTTTTTTTGTTCTTGTATAAAGTTCTGAATTATGAGCATTTGTAGAAGGTCAGAGTCACTTGAGAAAATGTTAGACTTTATATTGCTAAGACCCAGTTAGACATAAGTCAATAATAAAAGAAAACATGAAACATGAAAGAAATATTGGACCTGTTTTTTTAGACACTTTATTAAATGGGGGCTGAACACAAATGTAAACCAAACCACTTGTGCTTGACTCTGTTTTTTTTTTTCTTCAAAGTTTGGATTTGAATTATACATTACATTGTCTTCAACTGTCACATAAAATCCCACTTAAATCGTGCGGTTTCCACTAAGCAAAGCTTTAAACTAAACATGCTGGAGAATTTACTTCTTTCCCAAAACAAGGATACCAAATTGAACTTTTAGAGTTGGATAAAAGCTTACCAGCTGCATCGCTGTAGACAGCATCTCTGTCTCCAGAGTTAAACATCTATCAACGTAC
This sequence comes from Poecilia latipinna, assembly GCF_001443285.1. NCBI lineage: Eukaryota > Metazoa > Chordata > Actinopteri > Cyprinodontiformes > Poeciliidae > Poecilia > Poecilia latipinna. The sequence continues at coordinate 250,452 of NW_015112997.1, forward strand.
ACAGATTTTAAGTGGGGGAATGAAGACGTTAACTCTGAACGACGTTACAGGATTCATACTGCTCAACAAGGTATTTGTTCATAACCAGGCGCTTACTGTTCTCACATAAGACACACATACAGTTTTATAGAGGAGATCATAACAATCACCAAAGGAAAGGCATAAAGACTGTTTAAATGTATGATAGGATTATTTTTTTGTTGTTGTTGTTTGTTTTTTTCCTGGTAAGACTTGGTCCACACTCTATAATCGCCTGTGGTGATAATGCTCTATAAAGATATTTGCTAACCACCATTAGACAAGAAGAAGAAGAAGAAGAAGAAGAAGAAGAAGAAGAAGAAGAAGAAGAAGGAGACTCTCCATAAAGAGTACCAGGGAGTAATAAAAAGATAAAATAAACTATGACCTTTTAGGCTTGAAAACATGTTCACAAAAATCACTAATATTTGGACTAAGTGTTTGTTATAAAAAAATATTTTAAAAGGCATTTAATGATTTTAAAAAGTAATCGGAACATAAATAATGACCAGAGTTAATAGGCTCTGGTCATTATTTATGACCAGATCCTTTAAAAACCAGAAAAGATAAGGCAGCTTAACTTCAATATACTGTGGATTGAAGATAACAAGGAATCCAGGCGCTGAAGATAAACAATCCCAACACATGCACTCATTGTCCACTATAGGTGAAGCCAGGACACAGAGCACAGGGTAAGAAAGTGATAGGAATATGTAGCGCTGTGGATGATGAGGTCAGTGGAAGCCGGTGTGATAAAGAGGAATATGGAACATGAGATGAAATGGGAAATGGAGATAAGGATAATATTCTCTGTAAATGAAAAAGCCATTGGTAATACTAACTTTTTTTTCTTTTTTTTAAATTCCTCAACAGAAAAAAACCTGGCATTTGTTAAATTTTCTTTTAAGTCACGTTCCCTTTACTGTTTCCCATAACTGTCTGTATTTAATAAAGTTCCAATGAGACCCATAAAACAATGAAGTCAAAATGTGCAGCCTTTTACTCGAGTTCTTGAAACCTACTTTAAGAGATCAGTGTTTTCTTAAAGTCCTTGGTGTGCGATATTTTTCAATTATGCTTCTCACATATCACTTGATGACAAGAGCAATCTCCATTTTCCCAAACAGATCATAAAACACTTGATTAAACATGCTGAGATTTACTCCCTTCAGGAGAGCTTTCGGGGATGTATTTTTTTTATTTTTTTTTTTTTATCTTCCAAAACGGTTAGAGTTTTTTCACATTAGTCTGTTCAGAGTGTGATTCTTCATTTCAGGAGAACGAGCAACAAATAACCGCAATTCTATGTGAGACAAGTTGCTCTGAGAGATACGTCTCCTGATGGCAGAGGGGTCACACTGGACCACCATGGAGATGCAATGGCCTGAGTGAATGTGCGCCTCGCTGCAGCTCACTGGAGCATTTGCGCTATTCAAACGAAGCTTCTAAAGAAGTACTACCAGTCGTCCTAAGATTAACAAACAGCAGCATCCTGAGTTTGACAAAAAGCCACGTCACAATTTTAATTTCACGTTCATGACTTTAAATAAACATAAAATGGTCAAACATATATGTTACTGTACTCTTTTCTTAACAGAAATGCCTGCGCTCGAACAGCTTATTATTTTTCTTAACGAGACCTCGCTTTAATACTCAAGGCATTTTTCTATTAAACGGTTTAAGTTTCACTCGTGTGATTAAGTGGAAGAACTTCCTTACGTTGTAAAACGTTACAGTCAGAGAACAATGGGGCTTTTATCACTTTCCTTTCACTAAAAAATTCTGCATTGATTTGAACTAATACCCGTATCTTTACAAAGTTCTAAGAAGTCCTTTTAGTTTGTTTGTTTTTTAGCTCAACATCGCACGGATTTCATCTATAAGGTTTAACAAAAAGAAAAGTATTAGGAAATAATGAACATATGCCATTTAGTTTGCATCTCTTGGCTGTTCAAATACAGCAGAATGGAGTGTAATGACTGCATTTCCTATGTGTCTGCGTCATCTGTTATGTGTATGAGTTTGCATTACATTTGAAAAAAAAAAAAAACAATTCTCTGTCAACAGTATGATGATGCAACATAAGCTCAGCATCTGCATGTGAAAATGGGGCAAATTGTACAAATGAAACGAAGAAGATGGGAAGGGATGGGAACATCTCACATATTTAACATTATAGTTAATGTTCCTGCTGCGGGAAGGGTAAACCACAAAACCAATTAAATACTGTGAAATAAAGAAGAATCAGTCGATTCTCCAGGAGAATCCCTCGGTGTAGGCAAAGAAAAACTGACGTAGCAGAAAAATATCGTCTTTATTTTCCTCAATTATCTCTAAAAATGAACAAAGCATGTACAAAATTGTCTATTTTATCCTTACCTTCTCACTTCTTCTAAATAGTATTTTAGAAGATTAGTCTTTTTGTTGCTGAAAATGACCTTACCTTACCTTTTTGTTTAGAGTTGCCTTTGATCAGTAGTGTTAGAAAATCAATCATTTTAGTCTGCACTCTAACTTTTTGTTACTTTCCTGTTTCATGCCTGCTGGAATGTAACTGGGATTGTTGTTTGTTTGATGTTTTCATCATGCAAAAGCACTTTGACTTGCCTTTCTGAAATGTGCTATGCGAGTTACCTTGATTTGCCTTATTTTATGAAGATTGGAACATGGTTTCATACACATATCCATCTTTACGTTTCTACTTTTTGTTTTCCACAGAGACAAACAATACACATAAACAAATATATGCTTCTAATTTTTCCCCTTACAACTAGTCAATTTCACTGATTAAAACACAAACTTGCTTCTTGTTATGAGATCACAAAGCTGAAAATCTAGGAATTGTGACTTCACAGATAATGGTACCACAGTTCTTCCAGTGAATGCTGCGTGCTGAAGTAACTGATCCATGCCTGAGTGCATTTTCCGCACAGCGATGGTGAGACCTTTTCTCGAGAATGCACTGTTATCAAGGAAGAGGCTTCTAGGAATTAATTAAAGCCTCTGATCTAATACCAAATCAGATACAAATTGTATTCCTCCGAGAGCATTTCAGATTTTTTTTTTCTTCCTCTGCTTCCTATCTCTGGCATCCTTCAGATATCCACGGGTGCATGCAAGACAAAGGAAGGACACTTTCCTTTTTAATGTGATACAAAACAATACCACTTATTTTCTCTGGGGAAATTTCATTTTAAAAGCCTTCACTCTCTCAAACATTTGCAGTACAAGTGTTGAGATGATGCAAACTCATCTTTTGTTTCTCTCTCTGTCTCCCTGCCCCTCTCTCAGGCTTTTAGATCCCATGTCAGCAATTCTGAGTAACCTGGGCTGGGGGGTTGAATTAATTGTTCTTGTGGGAGAAACGTGTTAACCAGGAACTAGTGGTTATTGTCTTTATTTTCCTCAATCTGCTCCATTTTAAAATCAGAATTAAGCAAAAAAATATAAACCAAAAAAAAAATTCAACCTCAACAAATGCTTGTTTAATTATCCAGTTTATGTTACTGTTATTTTCATTCAACTGCTGGGTAGCCTTAGTGTTAGACATCAGTGACTTTATTACACCTTCTGGGTTGGAAATCTAACCCTGTGTTTCACACTAACCTGCTGACTTAAATCAACCCAGGACTGGAGTGGCTCTTATTTGACGAGAGTTGGTCAAATAAAAAAGCTTGTTGGAATCTCAGTTTCCCCCAGTCAGCATTTTCCTGAGTTCTCCAGCAAGCCAAGTATGTAAAATCAGAGCGTATGGTTTTACATTTGATCACTAAGTCTGGAAAACTGCTACGCAAAAGCACTCCATTGACTTTTTGAAATAAAGAAGCATTGCAATTCTGCCAAAACAAGAAGACTCCTCAGCCTTTTCTCATCTGTTTTATGAGGCATCACGTCAAGACCAACAGATTTTGGCAGAACTTTGACTTAACTCCCCTCTTGCTGATTTGTAGCTTTGCAAGCCGAGCAGCGGTTCTGATACGCCGAAGGCAAAATAAGTCAAGACCAAAGAAAAAGCAGACGGCCAAAGCAAATCATTTCACCATTTGAGCTCTCTGAGAAACTTTTATACAGTCAGATATATTTTGTGTTACCGTAATTTGTAAATCGTTGTGTTTTGAGTTTTGTTAAATGTGTTTGTTTGGTCCTTTATTAAACTGCATTCTGTGTTGTTGTTTTTTTGTTTGTTTGTTTTTCTGCCTGATTTTGTTGTCTTTAAGCCACTTTATAACTAATTTGGTTGAATGCTTAGTGTATTGATATTTGGAAGATAAATTTATGCGTAAGCTTCAGTAACCTCACTGATGCATTGAGATTGCTTCAAAAATTTTCCCATAATTATGACATGTTTTTTGTGACATGTTCCAGTCCCTCCCCTCCTGCAGCAAAACACCCAAACAACATGATATTTATATTCGAGCGTAGCAGGAAAAGTTTGGTCTGGCTAAATGTCATATATTGAGTGCATGGTTATACATCTTTCCATACAATGAGTGTCTGGCTTCTACTTTACCCATGTTGATAGACGGGTGCAAAGTGAGGCTAGCAGAAGTAACGACATGCATCCTCATAAGTGATCTGAGACTTTGGTACAAGGGCAAAGATGAACTTGTCCAAAATGCGGCGGTATTGAACTGGGGGAACAACAATCGTGGATTTGGGCAAGACAACTATGTTGAGAGGTCAAGGAAGATCTGATCATTAGAAAACCAGTTTGATTATTTGGAGACAATGAGAAAACACAATGGAACATGACAGAATGTGGTACTGTCCAGAGAGTGCAATCTTATTGTGATGAAAAGACCACAACTCAAAACTGAAGGTGTATTTCATCACAGACAAAGCAGTCATGCCAGCAAATTGATTTAAAATTCCTTACATCTCAAGTTTGAATCCCTTTACAAACTTCACGTGTTTCTAGGCAGAAGAGGCTGGAAATCATTTGTTTCATAGACTGATATTTTTCACCTACTTAGACACCTATTATCTTATCTAGTTTCCCTGTGTGTAAAATGCTTCCTCCTGCGCTGGACTAATGGAGTCCCGCGGTGAGCACAGAAGGTAAAAGTTAAACGGCAGTGTAGCAAATGTCATTGATTACCCATATCGGCTTCAAGTGAGTCATATTTTGCAAACTTTGGAAAATCCATTCCAGACGGAAAAGCAGCGTTGGTGGAGTGAGGATGGATGCAAATCAATGAAGCACTCAGGCAGGTGGCATGCCAAGAGGAAGAGGAGGACCGTGATGATTAACAAGACAGAAATCAGGGATTTTGGGGGAATTTGAGAAAGCGTGCTAAACCTCGTCTTTCTTCATGAGATGACAACGAGTAAGTGCAGCAGATTGTCAGCAGCCTCTCTGTAGTCATCCTGGAACATTTATTGACTTTTATAAGCAATTGTTTTGTGAGCATTGAGGGATATTGATTAAAAGAATTAAGAAAATAAGGACCTAACCAAACCCCAGAATTATTATTTTATTTTTTTGTTACAGTTTGGAGACAAGAATATAAGTTTAAAAAAAAAAAAAAAAAAAGCAATGTCTTAGCAATTATCCCCCAAAAATCTCCCTAATAACATGCTGCAAACAAATGCTCCATTCAAGTGTGGGCCAAAGGCAGGATCCCAATCAAGTCTGCAAGCAAGAACGTCATGTTCAGTCCAAGCATCGCACATATGCACTCAGCGGGATAATCTGATAATAGCAAACACACATTAGGGGTGATTATTCAAAGAAAAGCCTGGGGGAGAAGATAAACTGTAGAATGATCAAAAGAAAAAGGCAGCCAACCGACAACCGAGTAGGGAAATGGGACAGTATTGGCTCAAGTGGAGATGATTTCCTCCTTAATGTTTTTAACTGGAGAAGACTGTGGGAACACGAGGCCCAAACTTGTGCTGCACAATGTTGGCGGCTGTGTCGACACGCGTGAAAGACCATAATCAAATTGATACCCATGTTCTGTCACAAGAGCTAAAGTTTACTTCAAAATCTATTATAGAGTGGCTTTCCCCAAATGAACACAAGAATCTTCCAACCAATAAATTGAATGTCATGATTCTGATTCGGCTAGTTTGATCATTGTATACGTAACTTGCACAATTAGCAAACCATCCCCAGACCATCAAACTACCAACTCCATGTTTGACTATTGGCAGAATGTTCTTTTTCTAAAAATTACTGAGATTTTTTGCAGACATATGCACATGCTGTTTGTAATCACAACTTACTAGATGGTTTCCAAAGCTTCAACTAGACAAGGACTGGAATTTATTTCCAAAGAGTAATTTTCGTCAGTGCCTAAACTGGATCTTGTGGTAAGCGAGAAAGTTGTGCATCTGTTTTGCAAAACTCTCCTTTCCTTCCAAGCACTAATCAAGTTCTATCAGCTGATAAACATGAATTTACTGTAATTTTGCAACAAGCAAACAGATCTAGGAACACATTGACAACAAAAGGAAGGTGTACACATTCTGCAGAAATGTACTGGAGAATCTGATACCAATCAGGTAGGATGTTTGTGATAGAACCATGTGAAGGGAAAGCCAGAAAGCAAGAAAAAAATGGATTTTTTGTTAATGGTGAATACTGATTTCACTGACTGAATCTGCTCTGCAGCCTTTCTTTTTTAGGTAGACTGGAGTTTTACAAAACCAGATATTTAAGC
>NW_015112997.1:261515-262138 GCF_001443285.1 Poecilia latipinna
TATCAAACATAATAACCACATTTCTGCAATGGCTCAAAGTTCCAAAACTTTAGCTGTTTTTTTTTTTTTTTTTAAACTTTTTTGCAATCATTTCATATGCACACGTGAGGCTATAACATCTTTAAAGTGTTTGAGAACACATGATATAATTAGAGAACTGATTGTTTATTTTGGTTAAGTTACCGCCAAATAAATCAGGAAGAAAGTATTATTTTGCACTAAAAATTAAAAATTAAAAAAAGAAAAACTCCCATGTGAAAGAAAATTGCTTCCAAGTGTATTATGCATAAATTAAAGCTTTTAAGACAACAAATATTTCAGGATAAAAGTCTCAGCTGCAGTAAGGAAGACTTTGGGAGTGTCCAACAAGCAAGGAACATACAACACAATCATGTTCCCACCACAGTGTGTGTGAAGGCATCTAATGAGATTTGAACTGAAATACGCAGCAGCGCGCTTGCATCACCTCCCGCCATTAACACACACCACAAGTGCTGCATTGAAATATCTCGACACAAAACTAACAGCAGGAGTTTAACTTTTTTTTTTTTTTTTTTTCAAATTGGTTTGTTTTAAAAAAAAGGGGGTTCATGGACAGAATAATACATCCTTCCCAGGAAGAA
>NW_015112997.1:265516-280644 GCF_001443285.1 Poecilia latipinna
CCCAAGGGGGCTCATTAAAAATTTCTCAACAAAAAACAAACGAGGGGATTTTATTTTTTTTTTTTTTTTTTTTCTAAATTGGCTTGTTTCAAAAATACAGGGTTCCATGCACAGAAGAATCGATCCTGCCAGGGAAGACATGGTTGAACAGCAGCACAATTGGCTTCAAGTAACCAAAACCATTAGAGTGAAGGAACACTGTTAAAAGTAAAAACCAGGCTTCTAGAATGTTTTCAGAAATTTTAAGAATAACATGGTGGAATGATGTCACACATCACAGAAGAATGATCTCACATGTCAAAGCATTCCAGAATGATTTTTAAAATTCAAGGACATGACAATAGAGTCTTGCATGCCGGAAAGCAATCCAGTCACAGTTAAAAATCTAAATCCTGGAAACCTCTGAAAGACTTAAGTCAACTGATGTCACAAACAAAAGTCAAAAGTGATGTCACAGGTAATGGCCAAAATTCCAGATCTTGTTGGCCAAAGTCAAGGTAAACATAATGTGATGTCACCCATGGGAGAGCAATGATGTCACAAGCACAGGCCAAGATTCTAGAATGTGTACAAAATTTCAGTTGTACACTGATGTCTCTCATAATAGACAAATTATGTCACAAGTGAAGGCAGAGACACTAGAATTGATTTGCAACAGTATAGGACAGTTTCATAAAGTGACGTCACACAATACAGAGAATTTATGTTACAACACGTTCCGTGTTGTTTTTATAAAGTCTAGGACAAAATAATAGAGTAAGGTCAAATGTGACGGAAGATTTTTGTCAGCATTGAAGCTAGTATTCTAAAAACTTTTTCCCCCCAAGTATTAATAAAAATATTAATAAGGTTCCAGAACATGAAAAACCTGTTTTCAAAAATGAAACCAAAATAAAGAAAAATATTTAGAATATTAGCAAAGCGAATGAAAAGATTGTGAGTCACATTTAATGAAAGCGTACTTTCACTTTAAAAGCTCCACTTATCTACTGCTTTTAAATGAGAAGAGGATGAACACCATGCTAAGAAAAGGAATTGCTACTGTACAAAACAAATAAACAAAAACAAATGTAAATTACAAATAAAATATTGAATGTCTGAATGCTAAAATTAGTTTCTTTTTGACTGACCACAATATATAGATATATTCAGAAGTTTACATGTAATCTTCATGTGCCTGAAAGTCATATTGAAATGGAAACAAACAAACAAAAAAAAACATCTTGTTACTATCAATAAGAGTTCAGCACAATCATGCTGAGAATACTCTTATTGGCAGAATTGATCTAGTTTATTTATATTATTTGGTTTCCTGGAGATGACTGGGATTTTAAACAAGGTCCAAAAGTTTCAGACATCTATTGTAAGACTCGTGGGTGTCCAGATACTGTGATTCTCCTTTGTAGGATAATCCAAAGAAACAACTGAGCTGTTTCTCGAACATTCAATTTCTTTTCCGCTCCTCAATCAGTTGTCACCAAACTCAGCTGTCATTGAACGATCGCTCTTTTTCCCCATCTGGGGAGCCTTTCAAAATAAACCATTTCCAAAACATTTTACATTTTCATAACTCAAATGTTCACTCTTACACTCATTATCCTACCTTATCCATTCTAAACCAGATTTAATCTGTGTTTTGGATCTTTATGCTTTGCTATGTGCCGTATGGGCGGCTGGCAAGTCAATTGTTCTGCCAGTGGCACCCTGAACAAGTTTTCTATTGCTGCAAGTGTTAAAAGGCACCCGCAGATTACTGGGACCAGGGTTTGTTTGCTGTTAATCACACGTTGCTATAACTTATTGTGAGGCACAAGTTATTCGTTATCTTATTTTCCTTTAGGTGGAGTAGGTGAGCATGGCCCTTAGCTATACTCAAATGTAAACTTCCCACCTATATTGTATGCTTTTGCAAAACTAATTGTTTTCTACACTAATTGTGAATGATTCACATCATTTTTAAATTTGAGAAAAAGAAAAACAGAAATTAATGAAAAAAACATCCGTTTATATGGATATTCTTTCCACAGATGTTCACTTTTTTCATTTTTATGATACACCAATTCCTTTGAGAAACTGAAAGTTCGTGTTTCCTGTTTTCACCTAATTTAGAAAATGTGTTTTCAAGCCCAGAGTTCACTTTAAAAGTCATAATCATTAGTGCTGCGAGTTTAGCCAACCCCACGAATGAAGAGGGGGGGAGGAACTGATACAAAGCTAAATAAATTTCAACATTTATGAAAGGACGGAACAGTTCTGTTTTCTCAAAGTCAAAAAGAGACAGAATCAACTTGGACAAGAAACAACCACAGTATAACATCTGCTCATGACAAGCAGATAAACTGCAGAAAGGTCATTTGGAAATAGAAAGTGCTACAATACAATGTTGAAAGAAGCAACACAACCCCGTAGGATCTGGGAAATTTTACCGTTCATGGTTCACTTGAACTCACATGAGCCTGACTCACTGAATGAAACATGGCAGAGAGCACTGCTTCACATGTGACCACTAAGGAAAGTTGACTAAGGTTATTATTGAGGTTAAGCAAGCTAATATTCAAATGGTAAGCCTTTCATAATTTCTTTTGCATGTAAAAATGCGACCAATAAAGACATAATGAGAAACAGAAAGGATTCTTGGATATTTCCAGCAGCGGTGAACTGAAAAATGCATGATTCGAAGACCATTTTTGCTCTTTTCATTCATTCAGAATGCTAGAAAAAAAATTTAATATGAAGTTTGTTTGTCTTTATTTGTGATCTAAGCCAACCCTTATCGGGTTTCTGTTTGCCTTTCTGGAAAGGTCGGACAAAGTTTCCAGGTCTTGTGTCTCAAACATGTTTTTTTTCTTTACTTTGCATTTAAGTTTTTCAAACCTCTCACCCTTCCTATGCTACACAGTGACTTCGGTGAGTGAGATCTGTTACGATGCAAGGCGCACAGCTGACCAACAAAGCAGATGTGGATCCTGTGGTGTAATTTGATCTGATTGGTTTTCACAATGGTACTTTGGTAATCCATTTGTATGTAAATATCTCATGAGTCAAATTTCCTCAAACATGCTGGCTCAGTGCACTGCTGAGGGTTTGCTTATGTGAACAGCATGAGTGTGTGCAGCAACTGCAGAATGACGCCCTCTGCTGAAACTGTCAATGTCTTCATTTATTTGTAAAAGAATAAAAATAAAAATTATGTCCTAATTTTTTTATTATGTCAAAAATAAACAAAGAAAATCTATCTATCTATCTATCTATCTATCTATCTATCTATCTATCTATCTATCTATCTATCTATCTATCTATCTATCTATCTATCTATCTATCTGACGTGTTAACACAAATAGAGAATCAGCCAATCACATGGCAGCAACTTACTCCCTTTAGGGATGTAAACATGACCTGATATGAGGTTTTCAGCAACTGTAGATCTACCAGAAATTTCCAGAAGAACCATCTCACTAATTTACAGATAAATGTCATCGTTTAAACACCTCAGCAGATACATAAGATTTTCAGCTTTCACAAATAAATAAATAAATAAATAAATAAATAAATAAATAAATAAATACAGTCAGACCCCATTAACTCTCTTCGTACGCAAATCTCTGCTCTAAATCTGCTAATACTCATTGGAAAGCAAACATGTTCCTGCCTCAGTGGGGTTTTTTTTTCTCATGAGCCTTGAAATAAGTTTGACTACCGATTCCCAACAGAACAGGGTCGAATCTGCTGATGACGGTATGAATCAGCAGGGAAACCAGATATCACCTGTATTTTGTCATCGTTTATTTCTTTTCTCTTCGGCCACTACACTTCTGGCCACCCTTTTAAAAACTTTGTGCAGACTCCCTTAGCCAGGAATGCGTAAAAAAACAAAAAAAAACAAACAAAGCACAGTTCAGTAAAGAACTTCGGAGAATGGTGACAGTGCGCTGTCCTTTCAGCACCCATGGTTTGTTCTTTAAAGCAAGGCGGCAAGGTCGTTTCCTCGCTGAACTTTGCAGGGAAATTACGAGACTACCTCCATAAAATGCTCTTATCCGATTATGACAAAAAAAAAAAAAAGCAAACTATGCGCCAGTTATTTGGGTTAGTTTCATAAAGATTCCAAGTAGCTCATAAGCTTTCTGTATCCTGCTTTCTCTTATTAGGTAGCAAAGTTTGGGGTGAATGAATATTTCTTCTCAAAGTTATGTCTCCCCTTGCAGGTTTGTGAGATTTGAAAGTGGTGGGCGTGGGAGCCAGTCGCACGCCCCGACTTTTAAGAAAGCTCCTCCAGCCCCAGCAGCAGGACAGTCTCCAGCGAGGACGAACCTCGGCCAGAGGCTTGCTCTGTCGAGAAACCCACCGGGAACGAATTTAAAACAAAACAAACAATCAATTTTCAAAGAATTGTCCCTAAAAGGTGCATAATTGGGTTTCAATTTTCCATGATGGATGTAAAGCGCGCAATGGCTCTAAATGAGGTTATGAGGATCCCAAGAAGGATATGGCAGCATTTCCACTAAGATGTGCTGCATCTGCGCTGCACGCTGGGCTGATTGGAAATTTCAGTGGAAGTATTAGTGGAAGACAGACGCTTCCTGTAACCGCGTATATCGCACAGATAAATGGAGTAACGGAAAGGAGGAGAGAGAGGGGAGGGGGGGGGGGCTCAGTAAACTTGACACAGCATTCAAGGGACGATCGGACAACTCGTGTTAACTCTCCTCTTCAGGTACCGTTTCCAATAATTACCACATAAATTTGTGGAGTAGTCCACAGGGGACAGTCCTCTCCCCCCGCCGTCGGGGAGATAGAATAAAAAGCGACTGAACGCACAAGAGGGGGCAAACTTGGAACTTGGAGCGCCACACGGGATAATATCAGCTTCTTCTTCTTCTTCTTGTTCTTCTTTTTACGCGTTTGCACGTCCGATCCTTGGAGGATGATCGCCAACCTTCGGCGACCACACATATGACTTCCGTAGCTTTAACTCTACGCAAACAGGAGCCGGCTTTTTCTTTTTTTTTTTTTTTTTAAAGTGAACACTTACTGGGATCAGGACGGGAACTCAACAAAGAGAGAGAGAGAGAAAAAAAAAAGTTACGCACATGTGCATCGTTTTGGCAGGACGCACCGGACGTAGTCAGAGCGTAGGAGAACTTTGAAAAGGTAATGACACTTTTCACAACTAAAACTGTAATCTAAAACCATACTTATTAAAAAGTGTTAAGATTTTTTTATTTTATTTTTATTTATTTATTTTGTTTATTAACTAAGATGTTTGACCTGACCGTACGTTAGGTTGCATGGATATGTTAGGCTTCTACTTAATAATATGATTCTGGTCATTTAAGAGTGCCAATATTTAAAATTCGTCCTCAATCTCATCCCTCAGGTCTTCAAAAAGAAGAGAGTTTACTTTTTCCCCCCTTGCGTCCACTTTCCACTTTCTTCACTACACTGGAGCTATGAGCGCACCGCGCAAACCCGTTGTTGTGGGACTGCTGTTACTGATGTGCGCTCTAACCGAGCACTGCGGCGAGAGCGCGCCCACCGCGGCGGCCGGCGGGGACGCGCCGCGGAGTTTGAGGCGGATGGTGGAGATTATGAAGCACGTGGAGGATAACCGGGGGCGACACGCAGCAAGGACGGAAGCCCCGCTGACGCCGCGGGCGGTGGGCAGCGCGTCGGTAGAGCAGAGGGACTTCCGCGGCAAGACGGACAAAGGGAACCAGGCCCTGGGTGAGTGGACCATGACCCTCAAATAAAACACTGTGACAATAGCATGGCGTAGAACTTTATTTGTGCTGGTGTTAGCCTAGATATCCTTCATTTAATTAGTGTGTAACCTTTTCTCTCGTTTTCTCTCCTCCCGCAGTTTTAACCCCTACAGATTACAAAATGAAAGAGAGAATAATCAAATATTTCACAGGTAAGAACCTGTTAAAATGTTCCTCTTTTCTAAGATGTGTTTTCAGTTCGAGTCTGATATTTTTTTTGCCACGGAGGGACTGAAGTGATCTATGGCGAGCTATTTGTGCCCATTATTGCACTTCCTGTTTCAGTTCAGCCAACGTATTAAAATAAAACTTCCGGTTTTGCTCACCACTGCTGCCCCCCATCAGCACTTTGTCGAGGTATTCCAGTATGTCAAGTTACTATTGTCAAATAACATATTTGGTAACGAAACAATAAAAACATAAACGTAAATTTAGGCAGGACACAACCCTCATTGAAAACCCCAACAGAAAGGTATTTTATATCAAGCAGCTTCATATTGAATAACCTTTAAGCAATGGAGGGATAAAACAGCTTTTTTTTTTTTTGCTACTCAGAGGTAAACAAGATAAATAAATAGTTTTTATTTTTTCTGCAGTTTGTAAAAAAGTGTTAATTGTTGAGCTGCTAAGTGTAAAAAGTGGTGTTCATTAATTGGACGACACTGTTCTCTGCTGCTTGGAGGTAAAAGAAATACCATTATCACTTTCCTGCTGCTCATTAAATGATGTCATTTGTTAAGCTGCATGACAAAACGAAGCTTTCAATGACTTGGTAAAATTATGTTGTTTTTTGCTGCTAAGCAACTCATCAAGCTTTTTTTTTTCTTATTGCTGCTCAGGTGGAGTCATGTAAACTTCATTTGACCGGTGTAAAATACAGCAATCTGGCTAATTAAACTACAATTTTTACATAATTTTGTTACTAGCCAGTTTGAAAAAAGTGCTAATATTTGGCCCTAATGGCTTGCCATACAACGCTCCACCTTTAGTTATGAGGTGATAGAGAACAGAATATTTGGAGTTTTAGTGTATTTGTGGCTAAACTTAAATTTAATGTCTGATTAAAAACAGAATGAAGAACTGATCCTGCTTAGGATGTTTTTAAATGATATATTTCCTAGTTTCATATTTTCTAGTACACCAAAAATTCACCAATTTGCATTTTAGCTTATACTTCTTTATGCCACACAAAATGCATAGTCCCTAAAGTTGGACTAAAGCCACAAAGCAGATGTTGATGAAGATGGATGCAAACGTTAGAAATGCGTTCAAAGACCCTGTTTCTCCTTCTCCGTCAGGTCCCCTCGTGTTCAGCTCCAAGTGCAGGAAGAACGCGTACAGACTTTACCACCACACCAGAGACTGCACATTACCTGCATGTAAGCCACGATTGCCCTGGACCTCCTGCACCAGGAGGGAAAGCTATCACCATCCAACGTCAACACACTGCGTGAAAAGAAAATGATTCAGTCTTTCTCTTTGTGTTTTCTCTTTCTCAGACTTCAAAAGATGTGCGCGACTTCTCACACGGCTCGCGGGCAGCCCGCAGTGCACAGAAGGGTAGCGCGTGCACACTCAAAAGGTACTACAATGCTTCAACTCACACACACACACACACACACAGCGAGCCTATGATATAAGCTAATGAAGTCACAGCTCCTTGAGGCGATCGAGCTTTCAGTTGTAAAAAGATCTAAAAACTTAACTTTTGTAGTTACAGCAACAAGAAAACGTAAAAAAATTTAAATAAAAAAAAATCACTGAGAGGAAGGTATTTGTAGCTTGGCAGATAATGTTACAATCAAAATTTTGTCAGAAGTTAAATCACTCTGTTGCTTTTGTCTGTGCAACTGCAAAGCAATCAATCAATAATTGACAAACAGCCTTTCCTGCTCAACTTTTCTGAATTGCATTGAAACATTACACTCTGAAAACTGTCTGAACAAATGTCTACAAGTCAGATAAGTGACTTTGCCTCCACAACTTGTTTACTGCTATTACATTTGTAAATAAATAACTTGAATAGGAATTTGCTATGCTAAATAAAAGTCTGTTCAGATGGTCCATTTTTAAAACCGTGATTTTGCACAATACAGAAAAAGGTCAAAAAGGTTGTGCTGTAATTGTTTTTTTTTATTATTTTTTTTTATTTTTATTTTTATTTTTTTTTCTAAAATGCTCATTAAAACTTTGGATCACTGGTGTTTATGTTCACATCTGGTCAGACTATTTATGGAAAAGAAGCACAACAGTTCTCCTAATCACTCTGCATCGTGTTACAAATGAACACATTAACAATATAATTCCCAGATATTTTGAGCTGAACACCGTCTTAGTAGGTAGTGCTGAAATAATTCAAGAACATGCCAAAGAAGAATGGATCAAAGCCAGTTGGGTTTTTGCATGCAGGCCTTTACCGTACATTGGAGCATTCCTAAAACTGAGGCTTTTTCTCATAAGTGAGGTGCTTCCCACCACTCTGCCAAACACTCGTAAACAGCAAATGATCATAATCAGGCGTAACTCATAAAACTCAGCTTGAATTGGAACTGTGTTCAGAGTGTAGATCATGTTGCTCAAGAAACACTCAGACATTTGCTCTTGGTTTTAACATGCTGGCTGTATCAACACACACAGGCCCTTGTAGTGGCACAGTGAGAGCTTCAGCTCTATTACAAATCAAGTTTCCTCATTTATCATTTGTGATTGTTTTATAGCATTGCTTGACTGAAGGCCATCCTTACTTTTGCCTTTTTCTGATTTTCAGGTTGAAGTCAAATGTGTGCTTCAGAAGAAAAGATACAAAAACAAAAAAAGAAATACATTGGTGAAAAAGTGCCTTTGGACAGTGAGAGGGAAGCCTAAATCTGACCGGCCTGTCTGACTTTAGGGCACAGCGTTTTTGCTTCACTCGCGTCCCTTCTGCTGAGGTGAAAATTGCTGCCAATCTCCACTTTGGCTGGGCCTCAACGGGTTAGCTGTCATTACACGGGAGCATCGAGTCGAGGAAAAACACAGAGCAGGTGAAGAGTGAAGAGAGGAGCTGGCAAAGATAAGCAAAGTCGGGGGCTTTTCTTCCACACCGCACTGGAATTCAAACGGATGTTGCTTAAACAAATAACAAGAAACAAGAATCACTTTCCTTTTGAGACATTTTTGCCCTTGTTGAGTGTTTTAGGCTGACATTGGCCCTTCTTCTACTGCACTATCACAATCTAAAAACAGAAGTTCTCGCTGACCCCCAGCTGGTGACAGCGTTAGTCACCCACTTGTGCTCAGAATGAACTGTCGTTAAATTATTGCAAGAACATTTTTTTTCTGCAAAACCAAAAACACAAGTGGTGGCTTTAAGCCACAGCCAACCTGTGGATAGACTAACCCTGGGTACTGCGAGTTAAAGACCGTGTTTATGTATTTTACATAAACACGTAGATTTATGATCTACATAAATCTGTATGATTTATGTAGATCATGACCTACATAAATCATAGGTCATGATCTGTCCAACCAGGAGTGTAATGTATATACAGTAAACACAACCATAGGAAGAATCCACCATTAAAGAACGTGGCTGGCCTTTAGTAAAAAAAAAAAAAAGTGTTATATATGTAAAAGTGTATATCTATATATGAGTATATATAAATATATATATATATATATATTTAAAAATGAGATAATGAGATATATTTAAATAAATTATGAGATTGTTACAAAATAATTTGTCTTTGTTGTGCTGTATTTTCTCCTGTGTTCCCATCTTAAAATGAGGAATGCTGTCTGAGTGAGCGCATGACTGGACTGAGCCCTGGGACAGCTGATCCGGTGAAATTCCCAAGTGCTGCTTCAGACGGAGATGCTAAAAAAAGTTCAAACTCAAATGAGAGCCAAGGATTTTTTTTTTTTTTTTCCATTTTTCTTTCGCTTCGTTTGAAACAGTGTTGCAAAATCAGTTTATGTGATCACTTTCCAGGTTGCGAGTGAGGATATTTTTCGATGTTTTATTGCACCGACAGTGTAAAACAACAGATTTCTGTTGAGGGTTGCTAACTTACTCATCAAGTTCCCTTTATATGCAGTGGCTTGAAAAACTAAATACACCAATTATTCTTCTTATTATTAGTAGCAGTAGTAGTAATATTTTTTGCTGTGACAGACCAACACAATGTATCAAATACTTCAGAAGTGTTGGGAGAATGATAAAATTTTAAAAAATCTGAATGGTGTGGCATGGATTTGTATTCAGTCTCCCTTACTTTGAAACCCATACCTCTTGCCCAAAGACATGATGGAGAGAACGGTATCGAACCAGCAACTCACCGATTGAGAAACTCATACCACCCATGTATTATTTCTCCTACACTGAAGTGTGTGGTTGTAAAGTGACAACATATTTTAGAAAGTTTCAAAGGTACGATAAAGACAGCAAAATTCAAACATTTTATGCCCTTAAATGTTGGTTAAGCCTACAGATGTTCTGCACTAGAAATGATGGTGCAGGGATGGAAATGTTTTCCATGCCAACATGCTGTCAACAGTGGTCAGAGAAAAAATCTGTTAAAGTTATATCCTCTGTGAAATCTATTGGAAACACAAGCACCTGTGGCAGCCTTAGGCACATTTTGCTGAGGTGCTCTTGGTGTTGAGACATTTCCTCCAACAGCTTTTGGATGGAGTCGGCTGTAATTTACAACACCTGGCTGGTGCACCAAAAGGTTATTTGGTTCCCCTTGAACTAGAACGCTGTATCAGTCTCGAGGGTGTCCACCATTTTTTAGAAACACTTTGATTTTTTTTTTTTTCCCCCGCAATGATTGGGATTGTGCTAGTGTCAAAATTAACATAAAAAAGGAGAATTTGATTAGAGTTTTAATTTTACATTTGATTTCCGAGATGAACAGGACATTGGCTCTAATATGTATAATTTGACAGATACATGAACAACTCTGGTATTTATGGTCCTACAGTTGTCAATGGATGGAGACCGTCCATTAAGCAGCTGGTTCATCTTTCCTTCAACCCCACCCACATATGATTTTCATCTGTTTCGCCCATGTCCATCTGTGATGAAATCATAAGCCTACCATGAGGAGGCTGATAGGTCATTTGTGTGAGTAGTGGAAAGACACAGCTTGTGGGAGAAACACCAACCCTGATGAATAAGCAGCGACTGACAAAAAACAATAATTTCATGACAGCTAATGGCAGTGATTAATTTTCTTCTCTGATGGGAAGTTTTTTTTATTTATTTATTTTTTTTACCATTATTCCAGAATATCATTTGGAAGGTCAGACACCAATGTTGGACAAGAAGATCTACCTCACAGCCATTGCTCTACTTCATCCCAAAGGTCTTAACAGACCTGGGAAGCAGTTCCACACCGGACTGCTTCTCGTGTGCGTTGGTGCACATTGATGCTGGAACAAGAGGAAGCCATCATCTAACTGTTCCCACAAAGTTGGGAGCATTCAAAGGTTCAAAATGTCTTGGTATGTTGAGAAATTGCCAGATCCTTTCACTAAAACCAAGGAGTGAAGCCAAACTCCTGAAAAACAGCCCTGAGTCAGTCTCCACAGCATTAAGCTTCACACTTAACATAATGTAGTCAGACTAGTGCTGGTCTCCTAGCAACTGCCAAACCCAGACTTGTCTATTGGATTGCCATGATTTATCACTACAGAGAACCGAAGTGACAAACTGCTTTACACCACTACATCTAACACATTTCATTGAATTTGGTGATGTGAGGTTTGAATCAAGCTTTCCAGTCTCCGTTCTTATGTTAAACTTAAGGCCACATGAAGATGGGAGGTACGTTGCTGACTGCAGAAAGTTGGCAACCTCCAACTACCCCGGATCTCAGCATCACCTCACGCCGTTTACCACAAACAGTCGACTGCTAAATATGTAATAGTGGAAAAATGTCAGTATTAGACTTGCTGCACAGGAAGCATCTTGTACCATGCTGGAGTTTACTGATCTCCTGAAAGCGACCCCTTGTTTCACAAACTTTGTAGCATTAGCATCCATGCTGGATTTTATACTCTTATGGCCACATATGTTTTAGGGACACCCACATTCAATGATTCTGATGGCTAACAATTATTTTAAGAAAGACCTGTACTGAAGAAGATTCGAGTGCTGAATCTAAATTATTTGGTGATTCACAAAGTTTGTATTTTTTTTCACATTTTCCTCCCTTAAAGGTGGGATATTATGTATTTTTCAGGCTCAGCCATTTTATAGCTATGCTATCTTAGGTTTTTTTTTCTGAAAATACTGTTTGTATCAAAAACAGCTTCAAAGAAATTTGATTTTGCATCATAGCCATATGTGACTCCTTCAATTTGACTTCTTCAAATTAGCCTCCATTTCTTAGGACCTTATTCAACAATTCCCCTTCAGCATGTCAATGCAACATTTCTCTGTGCCGTCTATTGACTCCAATTGCAGCCATTCATAGCAAAGAAGGACTTAGAAGCAGTTTGTATGATAAACTCAGACGAAGCAAAGTTCCAACAGGTGTTTGCTAATTGCTGCTGCCGCTAGTCTACAGGAGCCATGAGAGTATGGCCTGGGGAAAAAGGTTCCTTGTGAGGCAGAAACTTAATTGGGTCTACAACCACAAGGAAGAGGTTTGGGTAAATAGTAGGTGCACTGCATGAACCTAGGCTAAGGAACCCGAACGGCTACCACAGGAGATTCAAAATGTTCTCAAACATTCACAAAAGAATCAAAGCAACACTTCATGTATGTCTTTAAAGAGGGAATAACATTATGACAACATATAAAGCTTAATTTCTGATTTTAAATAATACTCCCTCTGAAAGAATTCCATTATTTTTCCCTTCTCATTTTTCACAGATTTCATAAATACGCCTCCCTTTTCTCCACCCATATTTATTGAGGCTTTAACAAAACTACATTTAACCTATTGCGGAAATGTACAGAAATTCAGAAGATGGATTTGTGAACAAATGAAACACCTTTTCAATTAGATTGATTCACTTTAATGATCCAAGTAAACCAGAAGAAGCAGCACTGCTCTAAATGTCACTGGTAAGACATCTACAATACTGCAGCACAGCACTGTAGTGATCTCTGACAGTCATGGTACAGTTATATTGATAAGTGCTTTTGTGACAACCAAGATGTATCAGGTTGGTTGATTATGCAGGTTCTTCTCTTAGATTTAAATGTGCTTCAGGGTGGGATCTTGTTAGGAGTTCTTCTCCAGGAAAGCTTTGCAGCAGCGTAGGCACTGTTCATACACATTTTCAAAGTCTGCATCGCTTCCCTGAGGGATAAAACACAAGACGAGCTTCAGTCAATAACACATTATTATATGACGACTTGCATTGGGTTGAGAAATAAAAATGGACAAACACACTCTTATGAATGTAAAGGGGGAAAAATGTGAAATGACGGCAACCTTTTCAACCAGAAAATTGGTCTCCCCTCTTTCTGAGTACCAAATTAACTCAAAGCAGATGCCAAGAGGTTTACTGAGTGGTAAAACCCACACTCAAATTCAGACACATTCCTACTTTTCTGACATAAAGCCAAAAGAGACATTAGCCTTTCTGAAACTCTGGTCTCTTCAGTTCATGAGGGTTTTGGCACATACCTTTTTTTTGTGTGTGTGTGTGTGTGTGTGTGTGTGTTTTGTTCTTTAAAACAATTCCACTCCAGAAAAACAGGAAATATTTATAATATTTGACACATTCTCTGAACTTGTTTGCTCCACTACTGAGATTTAAACATATATTTGTTAAAGTAAATGTCTTCATTCACCTTAAACATTTTGCCACATAAAAACCACAAAGCAAACATCCTTTACTGGGAGTTTTGCGTTATATCTATATAGAGTAGCACATAACTGTAACATGGAGAAAAAAAATAATGAATGGATATCATAATTTTTTACAAATAAAAAAAAAAACATAAAAAATATAAGAAACACAGTTTCACAAGTTTATATATATATATATATATATATATATATATATATATATATATATATATATATATATATATATATATATATAGTTCCTATCAATCATAAATAATTAATAATAGATTATTTTATTGCATTCTGAAAGAACTGCAACTTTAGCAAAATGTGGTTTTAAAACATTTTGACTTGGAGTGACTAAATGCAAATATATGCCATCTTCTTAAAAAAAAAAAAATCAAAACAAAGTGTCACTGTTCTTTTACTTTATAACTACTGAAATGGTCTTTGTCTCTTACATACCATCTCAATAGAACACATTTAGGTTTGTGTTTACGACGTGCTAAAATGTGAAAAAAGTTCAAAGAGTACGAACACATCTGCACTGTGAAATTGCTCAGCTGAGAGAATTTTGCTACAAACTATAGGTGGTGTCACAAGTGTTAGAGGAAAAACTCAGACCACAAATATGTGAACTAATTTGGGTGCAGTTGCCAGATCGTCTCTGAATGAAGCTATCTGCTTATCTGACAAAACACCAGATTAGAGAACACTATAAAATTTTGCAAATCGAATATGCAATCTGTTGAGGAGCAGAACGTAACTGGCCCACTTTGGATAATAAACAGCACAACCCTGAAGGAGGAAATGATGCGCTCTGTAAGGCGGCTGCAAAGCTTATCCTCATCCCTCCTGCAGAGAGTAAAGAAACAGATGTCTCCATTTATTTTGACACAGTGACACTGATTGTCATGCCGCTAACAACAAATGGGTTATTGGCGGCAGTCCACAGCCAAAGTGGTGTTAAATATTCAAAGGAAAACCACAAAGTATATCAGCCGCTCTGGTAAGTAGAGCTAGAAAGCCCCTGAATGCTGCGCAATAAAGCGAGACGTCCAAACCACGCCTAATTTAACTGTCCACGCTTATATGTTGAGGCACAATGTCTTCTTCCAGCCACGACCTTAATAACATGATGACTGTTTTATTTAGGGCTGGCGTTCCAAGAAGAGTAACTGAGCCGACGAAAACAGGAACAAACACATCACACACAGCCAACAGAGATCTGCAGAACATGACATTAGTTATTTACTGTGAGATTATTCTAAATACATTCAGGAAACATAAGATTTACCAATCGTCAGCGATATGTCATGAAGGTATATCAGTGTGTTATCAATGCTTTTGTGTGCTCTGAAACCTTCCACTATTTCTGCCTTTCTTCATTCACAACCCTCAGGAAAGATAAAAAGGAGCCAAGAAACCCAGTCCAAATCGTCTGGCTGGGCTTCCCACTGCTGAGAGAGTGTGTAAAGAACAAAAGAGACGAGCCAGCCACGGATCGTGGAAAGCCAAACCAATCGGAAACCAAAAGAAAAAAAAAAAAAAAAAAAAAAAAAAAAAAAAAAAAAAA
>NW_015112997.1:283830-373538 GCF_001443285.1 Poecilia latipinna
CCCCACGTGTCGGGGAAACCCAAACAAAACGGAAACCAAAAAAAAAAAAAAAAAAAAAAAAAAAAACAGAAGAAAAGTATACTTTTGTTGCAGTCCAAGTAATTACAGTTCTGTTTAAAAAAAATAAAATAAAAAAAGCCACTGCAATGAGCACAGGTCTGGAAAGGTTGTGAAACATGTTCTTTGAAGCTAGTAATTGATCCGTTTTATAACCGCAGTCTGCACTGTTTTGCTTTGGAGCTGATTATTGCAAGAAACGTGCTTAGAGAAGATCGACTGTCTCCCTTTGGACTCTGAATTCTCTGTAGAGCTACCACATGCACCTGAACACGGCAAAGTTCATCCAAAGACAAAAATACTAACAAAAACACTATCCAAAATGTTGTTGGATAACAAAAAAAAAAAAAAAAAAGAAGAAGCAGCCAGTAAAGGACAGGCTGATCAACATCAGCAGCTATGCATTTTAAGTTGAGGCAATCAGTTTTATCAGTTTTGTACGTGGAGCAATATGGTGCACTTGACTCTTCTTGATATTTCTATCCACCAACATTCGGGGAAAAGCTGAGAAAAACTGTTTTTTAGAGAGAAAAGTGGGAAGTAAAATGTATAAAATTCAATAAGAGAGGATGTGACTAATTAATAAAGACGTATGAACCATATTAGCTCTGTTGCTGTGTTTGCAGACATTTCAAGGTAAAAATGTACAGAGATAAGAAAAACAGGCCTGCAGCTAAAGTGGATAACAAGAAATAAAGATGTCTGTCTCTGTCTCTTTTACCCACGTTGCTTCACCATCTCCAAATAATGTTCTTTTCTCATGATGCATTCTACTTCATCTATTTTGCAGAGACAAATTTTCTGTCAGGTCTTGTCATTTCTATAAATTGGTTGAGTGCTAGTAGAGATATTGTGCTAGAGTAAAGAAAAGCTAAAAAAGGATGATGCATGATAGTATTTAAGCAAACTTTAGGAAACTTTAGGTCACACTGATCTTTATCAGAGCTTTAAGAAATGTTCAAATAATTAGAAACAATGGCAGCTGTGTTCAATCTAACCTCAGTCAATAACTCTGCAGTCACGCAACCCAAGAAATTCCCTGAATTAAAAAAGTATTTTTAAGCTGACTCAAAATCAAAGTGCCTTGTTGAGAGGCTGTTTTAGAATAAAAGCAGAACATTTTATTCTAAATCATCAGAACTACATTATTTTGGAGCGACGGTTTGTGCCTCCATACCAACAACCATTATCTTTTGGACATTTGAAGACAAAGGGCCTTTAGGGAAGCTTTGGGGGAGCCGAACAGGAATCCATCCTGTCAAAATAAGAACTTTTAATCCTTTTTCAACTGTGACCACTTTGGCAGTAATCTTCACTCACCTTCGGCAGTGTTTTATCAAGATTGAGCTAAAAAAAAAACTATTTTCTCATGAACATGCAGCCAAAACAATTATTCCATTGGATTATGTCTGCAAGCAAGGCCTATTGTACATGTATGTCAATTTAAAAATTATTCAGAAGTAATAAATGCTAGAGTGTAATAATCCAGTTGTGAAAATTACACATCAATGTAGGCAGAGATCAAGTACCCATGTCATATAAAATATTTTTTTTTTCCACAGTTGCTTAATGAATGTGAAATTTCCAAACTGCTAGGTTACATTTTAATTCAATAGGATTACAAATATTTTAAGTGGTCCGTTTAAGACACGCTTTCAACAAAACCAGGCTGGCATTATCTTGCAGAAATAACTAAAAGTTTCTTAGCAAGGCTGATTATTAATTTATATAAATCTACACAGTGAATGCTGACTGTTTTGGTTTATATTATACTAAAAAAAAAAAAGAGCCAATGCTGCAGTACAATGTGAGGGAAACCACACATTTATTTTAAACAGCAGTGTTCAAGACACAACCGCATCAAATTTAGGATCTATCTAATACTCAGAAATCTTGAAAAATAAACAGAGCACATGTGATTTTGTTTTAAAACTGAGCAAGGGAAAACAATTCGAATTAAATACTTACATAATATGGGTCTTTGATGATCCGCTGGTTCTGAGGATCATATGAACCGAGAAGCTCGATCTTTGCTGTGGCGTTTTTCACAGACTTGGCCTTCTTGTTCAAGTCACTGTAAAGGGGGGAAAAAAATTAAACTCATTTGAAGCAGAGATGAATAAATCTAAAGGTTTCAGCATGCGGCCTCCTTATAATAAACATCCATGTGGTTAGTCTTGCCTGCCTGAAATCCTTATACACATTTTACAGTTGCTTTATATGTCAAGGCAAACCTCTGTGCAAAAGTTAGAGAAAGTAATGTGCAACAACAACAAAAAAAATCAATATCAACACATCTCTACTACTTCAGAATGTCAAATCTAAAACAGTACAAACATGAAGACAAACAATTAATGAACTCTTTGTCGGACAATAAAAATATGTGGGAGGAAGAAGGAGGAAGAAAAAATGGCTAAAGAGCAAAGACGAGGCATCCAAAGAACTCAGTAAGCAGCTTACAGATCAGATCTGCCATAGGCATGTGATCTCAAAATGATCCCTAAACGTTCAAAGTAGCAACAAAAAAAATATCCCTCCTATGACCTTTCGAAAGAGCTTAAGAAAGGCTATTGCTCATTAAAGGGAGGCATTGACCGGGGAGTGAGTTGTAGCTCAAAGTTACCAACGTTTCTTTCTTTCTTTTTCTTTGTTTTTATGTGAATGTGAATGAGCAGCTTTAGATTCTCAACGCAACACAAGTCCACTCTGACGGAGGGTTTTCTCACCAAGACGATACACTTAAAACATGACCCGGTGTTTTCAGTGCCTGCGTGTCATCAAGCTGCAATCGACACTCGGAAGGGAAAATAAACAACGCTGCGAGCCGGAGTAAATGTACCTCAGGTTGTTTTCGTCCATGCAGAGTATGTATTCAAAGTTCATGAAGTCATCTTTGGTCACCTGGAAGTGGGACAGAAAAACAGAAAAAGGCAAATGTTAGTTTTGGCTCTTAGTGGAAACACGGTACGGTGAGCAGAGGCTCCCGCTGGGCCTTCGGAGAGATCGGAGAATCCTCAGCAGAAACTATCAATTATTGTTAAGCAAACACTTCTTTCTTTCATCCATATTTCATTAAAAAAAAAAAACAAGAATTACAGAAATTCAGTCATTTACACAAAAGCAACAGTTTTAAGTAACCAACTCTATTCAGCAAAAATCATCTTTACATTTTATTGTGCATGCAATAATTATTGGCTAAACCTCCACAATAACTTAGTCAAGAAATTTTGATTAATTTTTAAAAAGATTACAAAAAATCAAGCACATACATTGCTGTGAAAAAGGATTCGCTTCATTACATATTTGTGCTTTTGTTCCCCTAGGCATAAAAATGATCTCTGTAATGCTTCCTAGATGTTAATCACTTTGCTTTATATCTTAAATTTCTGTGTATGATGATGCTTTATGTCAGACAATTTTAATATCTTGATTGCATGGGTCTGGCAGCAATTATTTTCGGGACATGCTTAAATGGCAAAGAAAGGAAATAGCAACCGAGAAACGGGTGAAAAAGAAATATTTTCTTTTAGACAACGCTATTCATGTAGGAGGAAATTAATTGTTACAACTGAATATTCAAACAAATTAATATTCTCACTCTCCTAAACCTCTTCCTCACACATGGTGGTAGTGTGTCCCTGTTGAGCTGTGAGCTCAAAGCTGACCTGGGGCTCTCACCGTTTAAATGAAGCGGTGATAATCCGCCGTTTAAGAAAGAAAGTTCTCTTTACAAGCCTGACGGGGATCTTGGACTGATGTGAGTGGAAAAAATGTGAGTGAGCAGGGAGGATCCTATTGAAAATAAGGAGTAAGTGGAGTAAGACATAAGTTTCAAACCTCTAGATAAAACTCCTGATGAAGCCATGCTGAGATGGTACTGCTCTGTGTAAAAATAAACCGGTTTGCCTTTTAAAAGTGAACTCTTTCACCTGCAGAGTTTAGAAAAGCGCAAGTATAGGAAGCATCTTATTGTTTCAGAGGACTTGAACTGTCATCATCATAATGTATTACTGTATTATTTGGAGTGATACAATCAGTTTATATATATATATATAAAATGCAGTGCTCCAAAATTTTTCATGGGATAATATTGTTAGCAATTAGCATCTATCAGCAGAACTCGTTTGTTTTACTGAGCTGGGCCTGCTTTAATAGAAAACAGAAAAAAAAATAAAACAAAATGGATTCAAAACATAGAACAACCTCTGTAAAGTTCAATATGAGTCACAGGTGCTCATAGGAGCAAAGAAATGGATCCCTACATGTAGAAGGACAAATCTGTTCCCTCTGTCAGAATCTGGACTGTAGACCTTGACGATAAACTTCACTTGGAGAGAATAAGACATTCACTGAAAGACAACTTTAGGCAATTTAAAGAATCTGGAAACCTACCAGATCATATCCCATGGTTACAATCACAACACAACACGGCCCTGCAGCACTTTAGGCTACCAGGAGGTTTGTCAGCAGATGTTCTCACTGGGTTGGGGCGGGATGATAAAAGGCCATCATCTTAGATAACTCCTTTCCTGATTTACTGTTATAAATTTAAAAAATGTTTTATTGGTGTGCTTCAGGATTATACAGCACCAGCCACAACCTTTTAGATGGAAAGGTAAAAGCCTTAAAATAAATTCACTTTTTACAGCAGTGGAATAATCTCACACTGAAAAACAACACACACTATTTATGTGAAAAAAATATCGAGACATTAGTGCACATTACAAAAACCCAAAGGCTTCACAATTATTGGTTCCCCAGCTGTAAATCTCTTATGTATCCCTCCTTTTGCCATCAGGGCAGCACTCGGCCTTCTCCTACGACATTAAACTATTTTAGATGACTATGGCCTCTTTCTTTAGATCTGGGTCTGAGGTCATCATGGAAGAAGGCTGATTATGTGTCTGGTGAGCAACTAAATGGTCCCTCATTTTCAGTTCACTGGTGGATTTTATTTATGTCTTTTTCTGCAATCACAAAGCTTGGAATCAACATTTGGCAGGACATCAGAGTTTTTGTGCAATGCATTCACACTGTAAGTTCACCTTGCATTATTTAGCCAGTTAACTGGCCTTAAGCTGCCCTTAATGCCCCCACTACATTTGTATTTTTAGATGCTATAAATACGGAAGATTGGAACAATGGGAAATAAAGAATAAGAGTGTGAAAAATCATAATTTATAGCGTTATTGCAATGTAAATAACCCAGAATACATCATATTTTAGTGCTTTTTTTAAACAACATTTATGATTAACTTCCATTTTGAGTTTTGATGCTTTTAATTTGAAGGAACGATTTTCTGCTCAACTGTTAGCGCCAAGGCAGCAGAACAGCAAACAAAAGACAGAAGTTAAGCTGTAACAGAGCTCATAAAAATCTATTTTGTTATTCGATGCCCCTGTGATAGACTAACAGAAAATGGCCTCTGACGTTTGTAACGGTATCTAAAAACTATAAGATGAAGAAGTTACTTATATTATAAAAAGATGATGTGATTTTGTTGCAAAAATAAAGTATTTTATTTCGGGGATTCTCTATCCATCTTTAGCAGAGGTGTCAATACATCTCTTTATCTGGAGCTGCTAAATCCTTCCTACCTATGACAAATTTTTCAATTTAATTTTAGACATTTTTCTACCACAGTATTAAAAGAACCTCTCACCAACAGATGATTTAATGATAAAAACCAATATTTGGTCACAAAAACATATTTGTACTCTCGGTCGTGGTGGGGAGGAATCAACTCCAAGAAATATATTTGTCCAACATCAAAATTTAAAAGATGATAAGCAAAATTAATGTGATTGCAGGAGAATCGTGGTATTTTGGCTAAAGTTGCTCATTCCTCAAATGTTGACACAATGATAACATATTAACGAGGCCGGAATCAAAATTCCAGCTCTCCTACAGTTATAGTCTTGCTGGTTTTTTTTATAAGAGAAAAAACATTCCACATTACTTGTTGTAGATGTCATCTGAGCATGTTTATCTCGTAAAAAAAAAAAAAAAAGCAAAAAAACTCTTGTTTATTTGGGGATGCAATGGTCTCCAGGCAATATCCCAATTGGCCAATTTGCTTATTTGTAGATAAGCCTTACCAGAAGTTCAGCTAAGTGGAACGGTGGGAGCAAAGAGAAGTGAGAGAAATAGGAAGAACAGACTGATAAAGGAAAAAGGGAAAAAGCTTGTCGGAGCTCATTGTGTGGATTTGGTTGAGTTTAAGCCAGAGGTCTAGCCTTCTGATTTAAGCAGATTAAATGTCAGCCTGACTGAATGGGTTTATTGTGAGACAACGCAAGGAGACAGGAGATCTCAGGCAAAGGGTCAGACACCAGAGATGTCTCACGAAAGAAGAGGGGGAAAAAAAGTGTTATAAGGTTATGGAAGATGGGGATGAGCCAGCATCACATAAAACTTAAAGTCCTAAGATAAAGAAGTTTATGACTGATTTCTAACTTCTGTTAAAATTGGAACATTATTTGAAAAGGACGCAGCTATGATGGGAACAACTATGTCATTAACCATGCAGATTTGAACATATTGAACAACATTTTAGCATGTCAACAGGATTTATATTTTTATAATCAATGCTTATTTTCATTCCAAAGGAAACTTACTAAAACCCAAATAAAGACTTATTTGAGTTAGATTGAATAGTTTTCCTTCATAAATAGTGCTATGAAAATTTTCTTTTTTTAATGAAATGCCATAAAAAGCATTTCCCCCCTGATAACTTCTCATCTGTTTTTATAATGTTATAACACTTATACATTTCAGAACAAACGAGGTAATCAATGCAAATACAAAATATGCACTTTAAAAATGAGAATTTCATTTATAAAGAAGGGGGTAAAAAATGCAAACCAAAATGATGCAATTTGAAAAAGTAGTTACCATCTAAAGCTAATACCTGGTTATGTCAGCCAATAAGTATTTTAAGGTCTTCGCTGCAAAGTAGATTCAAATAAGTCACGTCCCATCACAATAGCCTATTGCAATTTATATCATAACATCTCAGTCTGATTAACTTTTTGACTTTTACACTGGCCACTCCAAAATCTTTTGTTATTCTTTTTTTTTTTTAAAGTATTCAGAGTTGGTGTGCTTTGTATGACAATCTCACTGAATTACTAAGTTCATGAACCAATGGCTGGACATCCCCCTTCAGAATTGCGAAAAATCCTCCGGGTCTTTAAGCAGAAAGGCAACCCCAAGTCATAAATCTTCTACCACAATTTGACTATTGGTGGTAAGTCCTTTTCAAAAAAAAAAGTTTGTTAATTTCATGCCAGATATCACAAGATGTGCATCATCAACTCATAGAATATTTTTTTAAAGTGTTGAGGATCCCTGAGGGCTTTTTTTATTTGCAGATATGGATCTCCCTGTGGACTTTGATGCATGAAGACAGTTTCACCCCGGTCTCCTTTAATTATGAACACTGACTTCAGCTGAAGCAAATGAAGCCTAAAGTGTTTTAGTATTTCTCGATGAGTATGTTGATGCACTTTTGCAGTAATTCTGGTCAGCCAGATACTCTCTGTAGGTTCACAGCTCTACATTTTCTCCATTTGTGGGAATTACACACAATTTAAAACAATAAATAAATAAATAAATAAAAAATCTGCAGCTCTGCTGGTTGCTCCTAATGTTACAGGAAAATGGCAAACAACAGAAAATTGTGAGAAAACACACTAATGAGGTGAGTGGCGCCACGGATCATCCAGTTGTACCTGTCGAGCCCTATGGCTTGTCTCAATGCCATGCTTCCTCAGGCAAGCCAGACCACGGGTGTCCGGTGAGCTGCCTGTATTCCAGTCAGATGTGGCACCACTGTCTATGACCCACTGCAAGAACAGAGCACAGAAAGGGGCTGCTAGGTACCGCTACGTGTAGAAGAGCATGGTCGTACCTGCCTGGCCACATGACTCATGGGCACGCCATGTCTCTTCATGCAGGCTTGACCGCGGTGGTCTGGAGTGTTTCCTATTTCATAGGTGGAGGTGGCAGCACTGTCTATCCTCCACTAAGCAAATCAGGGGATGGAGAATAACAATAGATCAGAACTGGGTCATATTGCCAAATGAGTAGAAGTTGAAGATGGTTTAGAATTTGGTGTTTTGAATACCTATAAGGATTATTGATTCATTTTAAACTTAGTTAAACAAGTACACAAAATGTGTAAAACAAATTTCTGATAACATCTTTATCTGGTTTATTATACAGAATACTTACTGTGACATTTAATAAAAATATGATGTCAATACTTCTTTAAGCTTTCAAAGGTATCTACGTCTTCAACAAAATATGATTTTGGAGACAGTTAGAGCATCTGCAAACACTGTGAAGCTAGAACATAGTTTGCAGACTGTAATTCCTATAGCTAAATTACCTAAATATTTTATTATATTCCTTACTACATTTGCAATAGCAAATCAGCATAAAAGATGGATGTTTTACACATTTTTAAACAGTTGAAAAAAATGTAACAGTCTGTAATGTATCAATTAAATACAGATGACTTTACCTTATCAACCACTCCAGAATCTGTTGCCATTTTCCTAAACACAGCTTCGGCAATGGGAGACCTGCAAATATTCCCTGTTTAAAATTACAATGAGTATTAATAGGATGTTCCAATATTGTAATATCCTAATTACATTCTCTTAAAGAGTGTAGTGTGATTTGATCAGAACTGTATCTGATGAAATATTAACCAACAACTATTGTTCAGTTCAATTTTAACCCAACCTGGTGTGGAAATTGTTTATTGTGGGGAAAAAAGCAGCCCAGTTAGTTATAAAAATACACAAACTTAATCATCAACAAAATGCATATATCTTTTAGCCATTCCTCCTCAAACAAAAGTGTACAAATATCAAACAATGAAACAAACAAATATGGAGTAATTATATAAATTAGGAGGTTATTACAAAAAAAAAAGTGGTTACTACCAAAATTTACAAAATAGTCAATTTTGTCAATTTGACTATTGACAAAATTGTCAATAGACAAAATGAAAAGATTTAATTTTTTGTCTACTGACAAAAAATTTAATCTTTTCATTTAATTTTGTGCATGCGCGGGAAGTCGCACATGCACAGCAGCGCGACTTCCCGTAAGAGGAATGCAGGCTGCTTCTTAGTCAATGTTGATTTTCCAAAATAGGTTTTGGTCATGTTAAGCTAATTTACAGCACGAGTTCGGATGTGGCACTAAATTGTGTAGGGGATTTAAGCCTATAAACGAGTTTTAAGAAAAACTGCAGATTAACATGTCAACTTAATTAATGTTCATAGCGTGGCAATGAAAACAGTGAAACCAAAACTAAAATGTCAATCCGGTTTACTGTCTCTATGACATTCTAAACCGGACTGACTTAAGTTCAAAATGTTCAAAATGTAGTTATAACATTAAAACGTGTTTTATGAGCGAAGGGTATTTCATTTAAGTTTTATAGCCCAGAAGAACAACTTTAATGAGAGACAAGCTAACCCGGTTTAAGAAATAAACGAGTGAACCAATGAAAGAACAAGAATTTGCATTTATTCTATAAGTTGTGTTTGATTTAAACATTGTTGCTGATATGATGTAAAAGACGCTCTTACCCAGACAAACGAACAGAACTGACTTCGAACCGGTGGCCGCCATGTTGCTGCGTAGTCTCCTGAATTACGTCACAGTGGGTGACCAGTTTCTGCCTGAGCAAAAGTAAGCTCTCAGGCGAAATCACAAAAAATGAAAATCTCTTTTCATTGTTTGTGAAAAGAGATTTCACAAAAAATTTAATCTTTACATTTTTGTTAATTGACAATTTTGTCAATTAACAAAATTGTTAATTTTAACAAAATTGACTATTGACAAAATAGTCAATAGTCAATATTGACTATTGACTATTGTCAATAGTCAATATTGACAATATTGTTTGTTTTAAATGAAAAACAAAGAAATAAATGTAGAAAAAAAAGTCTGAAAAATAATCATGACTTAATGTGGTGCATGCCTGAAGATTTGAAGAAAATACAATTCTGGCCTGCAATAAATTCAAGATGCAGTGTGATGGTATAAGATTTTAAAAAAAAAAATGATAGGTTATTCATTTTTTTTAAAATCCTCCCTGAAGGCTAACGAGCACAAAGATATTTAAGGACTGATGTTCTAAAAAAAAAAACGAGTAACTAAAGAAAATTATTTGTAAGAACACAGACATTAGCTCCAAACATACTGAATCACATTCACCTTGGATATCCTGTTTTACAAACCCAGATTAAAACTAATTAAAATAATTTACAAGACTAGATTAATGCTTATAATAGCAGGAAGGTTTTACATTACATGCAAATGCAATGTAATGAAAGCAGTTGTAAGAGGTGCTGACATTAAAGATAGTCATGAGCCCTTACATGCTGTTTAATCTGTATTTCCTTTAAGCATTTGTCCCGTTACCCCAGAGAACACAGTCAAAGGACACATGTCATAAGGACATCAATAATGCTAAAAACAATTAAAAGGAGACATGGCAGACATGAATTTGTTGATTAAAGCTCCTGAAAATAGATTAAAATTATTGGTGAACAACTGCATGATTGACACTTAAAACCCCACATGTTCAGTGTATTTCTATGGTGCATATTCATTATGCACCATGAATATGGTGCATAATTTTTTTTCAATCTTAGGAAATCTTGCCTGACTAAATGATATAATTTTTGTCTAAAGAATGAGTCTCATGCATTGTCCCTATAAAAAGATTGGTTGGCAGGGGGAGGGAAATGATTGCAGATGCAGAACAAACTGGATTTTTTTCTCTGATCACAGTGAAAATGAGCAACAACTTCCTCAGTCCCAAGACAAAAGCCAAATTTTCTGAAGGCGTAACAAATTTCCTAATTCAGCTGATACCCACAAGGTAACCCATACGTGAGGTAATCTTCCAAGGTGACATTTGAGTTTAATTAAATGCAAATAAAAGAAAGACAGCATATAATCTCTTTAGCTGTCTGCAGTTGCCAAAGTACAAGATTTAACAAGGTTGCTTTGAAGTCATTTGCTTTGCTTTTTGTCCTTTGGGCAAAATGTAACAGATTCAACATGTCATTCAGTATGTGTAAAATATCAGATTTGATAATATGTTCAAATGGTTCAATAACCAGATATGTCAGAGCCACAGGGAAATTATTATGCAATGCTTTAGGTGATGTGACCTTTGCCACTGACACCACAACAGATTCCTTCCATATGCTGGCAGCTGTTATTCCAATGAATAATAGAAGGAATATTATGAAGTATCAGGCAGCTGCATGGCAAAAGAATTCAGTCATTTTTAATTCTTTACCGACCAGGAAAAGAGCCTTTCCTCTGTGGCAGAAGAAAAACAGATTCACTAAAAATCACCTCATTAATTTTAATGTCCAAGCTTCTAGCCGCAGCTAATAACAGTGGTTGGTTAAACTGTAAAATCAAGGTTATGAATATTAGCCATCAGCATCAAGTTTAATGGAATAATTTGTCAGGTATTGTTGAACAAACACAATAATTATTCTTTTTATTTTTTATCTTTTTGACAGCAGATATAAAGGTTTCTGCTCTTTCCAACACTCCCCCTTCAGCATATCATTGCAATAGTGTTTCTTATTATGGCACTTACAACTATTCTTTGGAGTGTTTTACTTGCTAAGTTCAACAGACTCGACAGGTTTTTGCTAATTTTCTGCCTGTTGTCAGGAATGATGTGATTGGACTTTCAATGGGATTCTTTCCATGAAAATAAAATAAGTTCCATAAGGTAACCTCTACATTCAGGGAAAGTAGCTGCACAGCCATGGTTCGACATCTTTTTACACTATGTGTCACTTTTTTAAACCTTCATCTCTTTGTCCACAAATACTTTCCTCAATGGAGTCATTCACATTTACAAATGGCCTAATACAAATAACACATGCTGCTGTTTATTTTGAACCATAACTGCTGTTTTTACTCACATATGGTGGTAAATTTATTAAAGTTTGAGAACCACATCTGTGTTCATTCCAGATTTGGATCACACTAAGTCTGCTGTTTCCTATATTCTTTGTGAAATGGCAAGTGGAAAGCAAAAATGAACAATGGCGTGATTGCAGAACCCCAAAGGAGCATTAAAAGGATTCATAAGCTCATCTGTTAGACTTAACAATGGAAGGTTTTCTTCTTGTTTACGTGGTGCATATCTATGCAGACACAAATCAGCAGGAGGAAAACATTGGCAATACAAGCTAAACACTTGTCAGCATGTTCACCAATGGGTGTCCTGTATGAAACAGACATCTGTGATCTTATGTTTTGTGTTTGCCTTGGGATCAATCTGTTTGCTTTTTGTTATCTTGCAAAACTATGTAGAAGAAGCTTAATTTTGCTTGGATCTTTTTTTGCGTGTGTGTTCTGTACAGATGTGTATCGGAATTTGCCATTTTTAGCATTGTGGCCAAGTAGCAAAAAGGTTTCAGGTTCCAATCCCTGCTGTAGTTGGCATATTTTCTCTTTCTGCACACATGAGCTTTCTCTGATTACTCTGACTTCCTCTTATAATTAAGTTAGATCCACCTTGTGTGGGCCACGCCACTTACCCACTGACTACTTCAGTCACCATTCTCTCTCCATGAGCACTGCATATTGCATAGAAAACGGATGGTTAGATAGTTCTGAGCTATTAAATATTTTTCTTCTCATGAGTAACAGTAACACACAAGGTCCACACAAAGTAAATCATCGCATGACTGAAGTTTTTGCCACATGAATGAGGATTCAACATGGACTACATCTCAACTACAGAAAATGTCATTACAATTTGCTCCTTTATCTCCAAATATGTTTAATTTGCTGTAAATTCAGATATTTTGAGAACTTGCAGTGGGCCATGACTCCTACAAACCTTGAAAAGCTTTGAATCACAATTGCAAAGGTCAAACAGTATACAGCCATTACTTCTTGGCTGTACATTTACACTAGAGGCTTTGTCAAACTAAAAAATAGATAAAGCATCAGTAGTATGAAATACAAACACAAAGAGAGATCTCCATATTATAAATGCTAAAGCAGAAAGACAAAAAACCTGCCTAACATGTATGACTCCTGTCTACATATGTATGAAAAGTCTATTCATTTGATCTCTTGTTTATAAAAAAAACCATTCAGTTTTTTTTATTATTTTCCACATTACTAGTATAATATAAACAACTCTCAGTTTCAGTCTTTGTACTGTCTGTTCCGCATTAAAAAAAAAACCCTGCAAGAATACAGTAAGCCGATTCAGTGATAAATAGACTATCACTCACTGACTGGAAGTTGAGTTGATATTCCTGGTAATTAAATATGAATACATAATTACTCATTATTTCTTACTTTACATACTTAAAACAATAATTCCAGGCAAAACGATGGACACAGCAATTACATCTAATAAATAGCAAACGGTTTTTAATTGAGTCAGACCATTTCATTCACGTCTCAGGGACGGCAGTTAATTGTTGTCAGTGACTCAGTGAGAAAACAATTACTGGATGATGTTGTCACATTAAAGAATAAAATATGTTTTTCCAGATAGTGTAAGGTCTGAATTAAAACAAAGCAAAAATGTCTCAGAGGATGAGTGGCCAAGTGATGTCAGTGTGTTCTTGTTTACTTTCCTTCCTCCTATCACACACAGGGTTTTTCTAACGAGAAACAGATTTCACAGTTGTCTCAGACAAGTAAACATGCTTTTGCACCGAGTTTCAACTGAAATATTTAGTTCAAAACATGAAACAGAGGCCATCCCAGGATCATGTGAAAATTGCACCCATGAGGGCAAAGGCTGTCTCAGTGATGTTTTGCATCTGTTTTTGTGATACAGTTTGAGTAATATTAACTCTGACTAAACTTTCAACAAATTGTTAAAAGAAATATTTCACATTTTATCGTGTTTTTAGCCTTTGTTAAAAAATGTGAGGGAAACCACCTAAAATACTTAGTTCAATGATATCTGAATAAAACAAAATAAATATGAATGCTCATTTACACCGGGTCTACAGTAGGATGGGGCTGGAAATTAATTTTTTTTGTTTTGTTTTGTGAGTTGCTGTTAATGTTATAGTCGCTTAGAAAAACATTAGGACCATACTGAAAGTAGACAAAAGACAAACCTTCTGGGATTATGCTATTTGCACAAATAAGCTTAAATTGAATTCACTGGAAAGCAGAATGGAAAAGAGGTCATTATC
The DNA here is from genome assembly GCF_001443285.1 of Poecilia latipinna. Lineage (NCBI taxonomy): Eukaryota > Metazoa > Chordata > Actinopteri > Cyprinodontiformes > Poeciliidae > Poecilia > Poecilia latipinna. The sequence continues at coordinate 298,123 of NW_015112997.1, forward strand.
TAAATATAGATTTCCAGGATGGGAAACTCATACCAACTGTAAAGCATGGAGGTGGGAGTGTTATGGTTTGGGAATGATTTCTTCCAGAAGGACAGTTCACCATCATAGAACTCACTAAAAATTGTATCATGTATCAAAGGCATCTTAAGGAAAATGTGAGTCCATCTGTGCTGGATGCAGCAACACGACAACAACCCAACACACAGAAGTAAACAAGGACTGGTTGAAATTTAAGAAATGAAAAGTTCAGGGCAAAATCACAGCCCACACCTTTCTCCTAGTATATAGCTATTACTTCTTGTGCCATACTTCTGCTATTTTTGGATGATAGATTGGCTGCTCTGGAATTTAGTTAAAGGAAACAGATTAAAAGGGCTGAATACATACACACACTGCAATTTTTGATATTAATTTTAGAACCACATGAAAATCACATATCATTTTCCTTGGTCTATCACATAAATTCCATATATAACTTAAAGTTTATGATTGCAGCATGCTAACTTGTGAAAAAGTTAGAGGGATTTAATTACTTTGGGAAAAGTCCTACATGTTTTGTTAAAAGACTCAGCATTGTCATACTGCTTGGTGTCACTACAATCATTATTTCGATATGCAGGGAAAAAAAGTAAGCATGCAACACATTTTTTTTAATTTTATTTTTTATATATATTTTATTCAACATTAAAAAATATTATGGTGAATACACCAACTTGTTTCATTTGTACCTTTGCCTAAACCAAGGCATTAAAGATATGCATCATCGTTCCAAAAGCATTCATTGTGTTCTTTAACAAAACAAAATACATTTTCAAAACATTTCAAACATTTGTATTTCTGTAACAGCATGCATGTCTGCTTTAGATTTGCAGTACTGTCCTAAATATTAGACACTTATCATCCCTGTAAACAACCATTAATCATTGTGACACATTCTGCATGCCTTTTGATCTGGAAATCATGGAATTTATCTGAGGGCTATCATTATTAATTCAAATTGGAGGTCAAGAAGACTGAAAGTACGAGTGAACCCAGATGAATTCCCAAGAGAGGGATATTGGAGGGAATCCAATGAAAAGAAATCATGCGGCTGAATAAATGTAATCAACACTAAAAAGCAGATGTGGTATGAAAATTATGTACAAAAGTGGTTTTTGCTTTCTTTTAGTTAATTAGACATGCAGGAGGACGCAAAGTCTTCCTTCTGAACAAATGAATGTGGTGAGATATGGTGCTAAGGCGTGTTTGTGGCTAGAAAAGAAGCACATGGAAGTTATATTCAGCTAAGCTTCACCCTGACCTTCAGACTATCCATTCCAGTGCTGCCCTCTATCTTCTGAACAAGTAAACCTGGTGTGCACAACACAGGTTGTGTTTAGATGTCTACTTTAATGCCTGTTTTCTAAGTGGAGCAAATAGACGCCTGGATGTTGAGATTGAAACTTTGACTTGAGATTTATTTTTGAAATGTACTGTTTAAGTTTGAAAGTTGTCTGTACATATTGTAAATAGTTTTAGGTTGTCACTATTGATATCTGGCAAGGCATAATGCAAATGTTAATGGTGTCAATACTTTTACAATACAAAAATGTGAATGTGAGGAGCTCTACAGCTGTCTGTAGGTGCCACTATTAATTTGATAATTTCCGTCAAATCTGTCATTTACAATGGCTTTTTGAGGAGCAGAACTGTGCCGAAGTGTTTGTTGCCCTGGCTTTTCTCTCTGTTGTTTTAAGTACAATTAAAGAAGCTGGACCCGTGCGTTCCCAGTTACTCATGTTTCCCTGGGCATATCTAGTTTTGTTGAGACAACTTTCAAAATGTCTCAAAAGAAAAGACGAGTTCAGAGTAGCCAGTCAAATGCAGTCATGACCCTAGAGCAAAACAAAATTAAAGCATAAAATCTCAGTTTAAGTTTACTCGAATCAAGTCAGATTTTCTTAGAATGTTTCAAAGAGCATGCAAAGCAGAGGGGGCAAGCAAAAACAGGATTCAGACGAGGTCAGAAAACGGGCAGAATGGAAACAGAGGGAAAGCAGAGGCTGTCAACAAATACCTGACATTGGCTGTCAAAAGGTTTAACTCCACCAAGACAAGTGGCAGAACAGAAACGGCTTTCCTGTACAAACGGCTTTCCTATACAAATCAAACTAGATACATACACATTTTATTGCCTTAGATACGCTCTCCTCTTGGAAGCATTTGTTTCCCTTCTCCCACGCAGTTCCTCATTTTTACTTGGCCTGTGCTGGGGAAAGGTAAAAAGCCATTAAGAAGACTGATTAGGAACATTGATATAGGTGTGCTGAGAGTTATGACAGATCGGGTGACTCATCTGGCAGGAAATGCAGGGAAAGGGGGAGTGGAAGAAAAAATGCAGAACGGTTACCTTCAGGAGAATTGGCTCATATTCAAAAGTACACATGTAGTCAACACTGTATGCCTAATAAATAATAATTTTTTTTTGTTTTGCTAATAGTTTCTTATTTTTAACTTTGTGCTACCTGTTAGCATTGTCACTGCAAAGTGTTGTTTATTTTCACAGCCTTTAATAATCATATTATAACCATCTACCTTTCTAACGGGTTTCCATGTTTATAATGTTACAACCACATATTTGAATGTGTTTTGTTAGGATTTTATGCCAATTGTGCAGAATTCTGAAGTTGATAGATATGGATGTGACGTTTACTCTTTGTATTCCAATTAAACCTGGGAAAGTGTGGTGTGCATTTGAATTAAATGCTCTTAACCCACTATTTTAGAGAAGCGGAACCAGCAGCAAGGTTTTCCAACAACAAACATCAGTAGATTGGAAATGTGATTGCTTCTGCCTTGAACAGTAGCTCAAGGCAGAAGAGAAGGGGAAGAGAACATCGGTAAGGAACAAGTTTTTTTTAAACGTGTTCTGTCCTGCAGTGTGGCTCTCAGAATTGTTGTCTGAGTGCCAAGATGAATCTCAACAGACTTACTTTCACAGCTAGAGCTCTATGGTTTTCTCTCCACTTGCATTGTTAGAAATTGTATTGGGTTTATTTCAAATGTAAAGGACATACAGATTGAAGACAAAGGGGACAAAAGCTTAAAGAAAAACAAGCAGATAAGATTGGAAGAAAGAACAACTGGAGTACTAGTACTACAAAATGTATAGTGGTAACAGCAGCCAATCAGAAAATACCTAAATCACCTGTGGGAGTATCTGTGCGTATGAGAGAAAGAGAGGATGCTTGTGTCTATAAGGTTTCTCCGTAAGAATGTTCAATAGAAGGTGTGAGGAGCCACAAACACGCCCCTGGGACACAAAGCAGACATGGGGGAGATCGGAGCCCCAGGCCTCCATAGGCCAATGAGGTTTTAGGCACATTCATGCTTCCAGACTAGCTCTGCTCCAATGCAGCACATGTTCCTTAAAACTGGCAACTTCTACATGTTGCAGTAAAGCAACATGGTACTCCAAATTCTGCTCTCTAATCCTCAAATCCTCAATCATTAATACATCAGGTTATTTACCTCTAAATTGCTTAATTATTAATTATTAAGATCAAATCAGTCAAATCTGTTAATTATTGAAAACTTAGTCCCCAGGGTGAATGAATCACTTTGATGATTTTAAACATTTAAGAGTAACAAAAAAATTACTTTTGAAAAATGTAAAGGAGAAAATACTTTTTTACAGCACTGTAGGTCACAAATACCACAAGAAAATCTTCTTCCTGGTATTGCACAATGATGTGTTAATAAGGCTCCAGTCACAAGTCACTACCTTCCTTTATTTCTTGCATTACTCATCACATCCCCAAGTCAAGAGTAAAATCTTTTTGCACAACATTTATCAGCAATGATGAGCGTAATTTATTTATTTATTTTTATTTTTTTTGATGAGTCAGTTTTCCAGGTAAACACCACAATAAGAATTGATAAAAGGAGCTAGGATCAGGTGAAAACTGGTTTTCTGAGTGTTTATGAAGGTTTATGTTTTATGTTGAGCAACAAGTTAAAAGACCCGCATTTCAATTTCAAGAGGAGGTGGGGAAAAACGTCTGCAGGGGTTTCAGCTTTCATTGTTCTAAGTATCAGGTGTACTTTGAACAGGCTTGTGTTTGGCTAAAACTACTCCTGCGCAGAATGGGTGGGGTGAAGGGATGTGTGTCTGAGCAGACAAGGTGAAGTCTCGTGTTTGGATTCAAGCTCAGGCAAAGAGCGGGCTTGAATGGAATCCTGTCGCTGTGACTCTGTACGGTATACTCAGGGATATTTGACTCTTTGGAAATAACAGCTTTGAAAACGTGTGAGTATACAATGGAGACAAGCAGTGACACCACAAAAATTCTTGAAAAGGGTCCGGAATACCTTCGGAAGCAAATGGAACTGGAGGGTGAGACAAAGGGACGTATGAGTGCCGTGGAGAGGCTTGCTGCGAGTAAACCAAAGTACGTCAAAAGTCAGCAAGTGGTCAACTCTACCCAGGAGCCAGTGATCAGTCTTGGTTCAGCATCTGTGAGTAGCACCGGGTCTTCAAGCCAAAGCATAAACCGCAATGGAAATCTTGTCTCTGGGAATACCTCATCAGTGCATAAAGATGTTCCACAACTCTGTTTACCGGGACAACAATATCGGCCCACTGTCAAAAAAAGACCAGACTCTATTCTACTTTACAGACAGAAATGTGACTTACTTCGAGGATCAGCACTCAAGAACCGAAGGCACCCCATAACTAGAAAGCCGCCACTCAATTCTGGGAATAAACATGTTCTGGCTGCTGACAGGGAATGTGAACATGAAGGCAGCAAGGAAAAAATCAGCACACCTGAGGGAAAAGCAAAGGAATGTAGCAACGGTGTAGTTATTTCTCAGTCAGAGAACAAGTCTAATGGAGCAACAGAGGAAAACAGCGAAAAGCCAATAGCTGGTGGTCTTCTTGCAGTTCCTGAGATTGAGAGGACGACTGGCAAGGGAGTGAGCCGTTCCCACTCGGATATCAGCTCCAGATACTCTAAAAACTTTGCAGACTTTGATGCATTTTTCAAGTACTGTGGCCTGGACGGTGAGGTGATTGAGACCTTGGGGAGGGAGAACTTCTCGGCACGCTCTGATGAGATTGTGATAAACATTCGGAGCGTCAGCATCTCCACATCCGACGATGGCTTTTCGAGGGATAGCGGCGACAGCGACGGGCTTCTTGAGGACGAGCTGCACAAAAAAATATGGCAAGGCACGTCGGTAATTGAGCGCAATGCACGTATCATCAAGTGGCTGTACAGCTGCAAAAACGCTTCGGATGCTGGAAAGACGTTACGGGACCTCGACTGAATGTTACATAAAAGCTACAGATTTTTTTAGTGGAGACTAAAATGATTGTGACTGACTTCCAGTTCTTGCATTCCTGACAGTAAATATCACCAACTGAAGGATTCAAGATTGTGGCAACGTGTGTTGCTGCCACGTTGTCCAAAATTGTATCTTGAGCACAATGTGACTGACAGATGTGAAAACTTATAATGAGTTGAAGATGTTGTTGTACAAACTTTTTTTCTGTCATGAGATTAATTCAACTGACAATTTTGCAAATTATAGCTATATTCAACAGTTGTGAAAATGCCTTTATCATACCACAAGGAAGAATTGTGGTAGAGAGCTATGGAAAAGTATAGGGCTAAAAGTCCACTAAGCTCAACTGTGGTTTAGAGTAATTACCCTGTACCTTGTCATAATCTTCTAATAAACTATATTATGTATTTAAAATATGTGTGAAGTTTTGACAAACTGCAGTGCATACCCTCAAATGGATTTTCATTCCAACAGTTTGAAGCATTAAATTTGAAGCATTACTATGTCATTTATCAACGAAACTAGTTAAACTTTTCTCCACCAATGTTTTAAAAAACTAATGATATTGGGAATTGGTATGAGTAATTACATAAAGATGAAAGGCTCTTTGGATTTGTGATTTTTGCTGGAAACATCTATGGATCCTGTTCATAATTTGTGGATTTTTCAGATTACCTCAAACATGAAAGGGGACTCAAATAACAGTTTACGTAGCGTGCCTTTAAGGTTCATAGTCTGATGAGTGCACTCCTCATTTTTCCTCGGGTGAAAGGTATGCAGTCAGTCCTGCACACACACAGACAAAAGAAAGACAAATAATGTCAGTCTGTAAGACAAGCTGTTTTATTACATGTCACTTAAGTAGCAGCAATTAATAAGAGAGTGAAAAAACCCCAGGAAAGAAATGATAATTTCCCCAGACAAGCTGTCAGCTGGACCTTTAAGATCTGGGTGAGAAGAATGTGGCTGGTGATCTGATGGGCTTATGTCCAGTGACCCGTTGAAACTGTATCTCTACTTACCTCCCAGTTTTCGCCTGCTTTGTCTCTTCAACACCCCCCTCCCCCCCACCCCCATTTTCTGAATCCTTTCCAAGTTTGCTCCAGTTAGTTTGACCCTCAGAGAGTGTAATTGAAGATGGAAAAAAACATAACAGATTGACTAGGGGCTCAAGCAGCATTAATTTGGGAAGTTATGACACGAATGTTTCATGGACATGAAAGAAGGTTCTAGTTGTAAAAATATATTTCACTAACTTGAAAGGTGTGCCATAGCAAATCATTTCCTGCCAACTCTACTTGTCAGCTGCCAGGTCTTAAAGTTGGTTGAAAAACCGATCCATTAACACCTTAGTGGCATTATGATTTTTACCACAGCCTAACTTTAACATGACTTTAATCCTTACTCAAATCAAAGTTAAACCACCATTCCTTAAACTTTTTATCTAGAATGTGTGACATTCAAACAAAGTAATTAATTACTTAGTTTCCAACTAGTGTGCTACATGTGATTTTATAAATCCATTAGTGACACAATAGAATAATCGACCTTGTTGGTGGCAGCAAGTGTCTGTCTGTTTTGTAAAAATTAGCAAAACTAACTTTTGGTTTAATTTATTACTATAGTAAAACATGTTATTGTAAATTGTTCTTTATTCCCGAGAAAGTCTGCTGTCTTAGAAAGATTTACAACTCCCATCTGGCAAACCTCTTTTGAGGATGTCCATTTGTATATTTATTGTTTTCCCCCATCTTTTTTTCTCAAGCTTTAAATAAAACTCCTTTGTAAAAGTTTACTTGTATTCCAAGCACCTGCAGCAAAATATTGTAGCCATATGTGGGAGTAGACTTCAATGCTTCATAAGCGACATCAGCATCTATAAGAAGTCATTTGTCCACCACTGTGTTTACAAATGTGAGCTGATCAGCTTGATTCTTGTGCATATTCTGATGTCGGCAAGCCAAATAAGATTCCATGTGTTTTTAAAGAACTTATTGCAAATCAATACATCATTGACCAGATGGGATTTTATTACTTGTGTTTATTTGCTATTTAAAAGAAAGTAAAACACTACTGCATATCTTTGAAATATATATCCTGATCATTTTATCATATGTGTCAAACAGCTACAAATGATTCAAAAGGAGGGCTAGTCTACCTTAATATAATTGACTATCTGAGCAATAGATTTTCCATAGGGAGTATCTTCTAACCTCATTCCTGATTTGTAAGAACCATGAAACAAACTGTGGATTACAATCTTCCTGAACTGGCCTGCAATTTTCCAATTGAGTCTGAAAAGACCCTAATAATAAAAACCATCTTACCATAATAATTGCGATAAGTGCGATAATTCTTTTCTTTCACACATAAGAAAATGGTCCAAAGCGTTGTTCTGGTCTCACCGAGAGAGAAGACCTCTTCCTCATAGCTGCTTTGTCTTCTATATTACTTTCTAAAAAGTTTAAGTGGGATTTTTTTCTTTTATGTTTTTCTTCTTGTCACACTTCCATGACGGCTGTTTTCTCTAGTGGAAATTAAACAGCTGGGGCTTTTTATGTTAAGGCTGTGGGGTTGCGATCCTACGGACTTAACATGGGTCTCTTGGCTACTTTTCTGATTTATGCTCTCTGTCAGTTTAGGATGAGGGCCATGTCTTGGTAGGATTAGAGCTATCCTGTTATATTTTCATTTCCAGATTATTGATTATTGTCATGTGTTCAAGTTTTACTGCCTGAACCGTCTTTGAAGCTCTCTACAATGTTATCCTTGTCCTGGTGGTTGAACTCCCTGGTCTTCATGATGTTGTTTATTTACTGATGTTCTCTAATTAATTTATGAACCCTTCATGAAACTATTTAAAAGGAAAAATTTTACATAGGCCGACTAGTTTACTTGTTAGGTACTTTCAGATGGCAGTTGGTTTAGCTGTGTTTTGTTTTTTAGGATGTTAGGGTAAAAGAAAGTAAAAATACAAGAACACCAAGGAATTTCTTTTTTTTCATTGTTCTTTGCTCATAAATTACCAATAAAACACATTCAAGACTGTGTTGTAACATGAGATAGAATGATAAAGCCAGAGGGAAAGGATTTTTTTATGCAATCTGTGATTCTGAAGACAGACACACTGTCTTTTAATTACATGTGGAAAAATATTAATGCATAAATAAAGGTCTTTATCATAGATGACAATGTAAAGATTCACTATGATTGATAAAAACTTAAAAATATAGTAACGACCTATAATTGATAAATGGGACATGCACATTAGTAGAATTAAACCCTTGCTATTAAATAAAAATCACAAAATAAGATAGAAAATATTGGAGTTTAATGCACATTAAAGCTTGCACAGATGTTGCCTTACCACATCACGCACTTAGTTGTCCGATTGTCCTGTTCCCATCCCCCCAACTGCAAAATAAAAACAGAAGTACATGTGCGCAGTCCTCAATCACGTGTAGGAGAAAAGCCCCAGCAAAACACACGGGATTAAAAAAAGGCAATGATTGACACCGCAGATTAGCCAATCAGATGCGTTGCTCCGGGTAGCAACAACGTAAATTCGAACATATTGTCCAATAAGAAAGCAGAGGGGGCTTGAACGAATTCTCGGGTTCCACACTGCATTTACTTCCGTCAATATTTCCAGCACAGCACTGAGAGAGAGAAAAAGACCACAAAGGAACTACTCGGACATTAAGGTTTGTTCGGTATCTTTAGAAACTCACAGCTGAAGAATTTCGTTATTTAGATATTTTACTTTATCTGGTCTCGGAATGTGCACGTTAAATCGAGTGACAGCTGGCTTTCTTCTTGTTTTTTAACGTTAAGGGTTGCAGCGGCGCAGGATACTATATGCAAAGGGAGAACGCCGAAAAAAAATGCGTCATAAACATGTTTATGTGAGATTTTGAAAATTACGTCTACTTAATCACATTCCCAGTGTTGAACTTGAAAACCCTAGAAAATAAGCTCATTATTTAAAGGTTTCACAATCCAATTGCGCCCCTTGTTATGTAGGCTTAGTATTCTTACAGCCTTAAAAGTGGCCATAGATGTAAAGAGATGCTGCTTCTCCTTTATGCAGGTATTCTAAATATTAGACTTAGTGTATGCATAAAAAAGTTTATTCTGGAAATTCTCATGTATTTTAAATATAAACAAACAATATTCATTAATAAATATTAGTTTATTTAGTTTATTAGATGCCCAGTTGAATTCTGTCCATGAAACTAGTGACTGAATATATTGACATAAAAAAACGACAGTAAAGTGACAAGTTCATTTTTCCTATGCCAGATCTTCATTTTGCATTCTAAAATTATTGTAGCAACTTTGTGATTTATTACACTTCAAACCTCAATCGTTGGTACTTTATTTGATAAACCAACACAATTGTTGGACTGACTCATATATATTGAATCATATATTTTTTAAAAATGTGAAAATGTGATATGCCCCTTTTTCCATGTCTTTGTTGAGAAAAAAAATATATGTGTAAATGACCACATCAAAAAAGGAGAAGACAGTTAAACAAGTGATGGAGGAATACAACAGTTGGAACGCACATTTTTATGATACAAGAACTTTTTGGCCTTCTTGTAACAGGTTATGTTTGGGAGAAAACTAACATTGCATACTACCATCAACACACTGTCCACACAGTGCAGCATGGTGGTGGATGTATTATGCTGTCAGGAGGAATTTGTTCACATGGTGTAGTCTCAATGGAAAACCAGTAAATTTCTGAAAGTGTTAGTCTTTGACATACAATCCCAATGAATTACAATTAACCTTATGTTCATAAGAAATGTAAAGAAGATAAACAGGTACAAATAGGTCTTAAATGTTCTGTAAATACAAATAACGCAATCTTTAATTGAATATTTAGAACAATTAGGCAGCCAAAAATAAACCTTGTTACTGATTAACCCTTTTAGGTGTTCACCGTGGCTTCGACTCTTCTCGGCTCACAGTCCTGCCTTCCCCAGTTAATATGCCTTTCTTGGGCAAAGACTGGAGGTCGCCTGGATGGAGCTGGACAAAGACAGACCGTGGGTGGAAGAGGATCGTTTTCTTTGGTCATGAGCTGGAGGATAACAACAAAGATATAGACCTAAAAGAGTAAGCTCATTAATTCTTTGTCTTTGTGACCTGCCCTATTTTTGCATTTATTCTAACATGTTAAATAATGTATACACCTTTGTGCAGCCGCTAATGCTCCACATTTGACTTATTTAATTTCCTAACTAAATTAAATAGTTTTTATCTTTTTAAATTATGAACTTAGTGTTTGATCATACCCTGAAGGCCACTTCAAATTTTAATGGGCATTGTTCCGATCCTAACAGAAATTGTTTTTCATCTTGAGATGAACCTACAAAACAATGCTTTGAAATATTTTTTTCATTTTTGGGTATGTGAAGTTTTACTCTGTTTTGACATTCAGTCAGTCTCCTCAACTGACTGACTGCCAATGTTCTCTAAATTACAGCTTCTAAAAAAATCTAGAGGTAAGAGGATTAATTTTTCTGTCATGAAAGTAGAATAAGAGGAGAGCAGACGGGAAATTAATGGAGATCGAACAGATACAGTGACGCTATGTTTTGATTACATGGTCAGTGTCTCCAGCCCTCAGACGACCACCCAGGTTTAGATTTCTATCCAATGTGGTTTCATTACAGATGTGCAATGATTTTGCTCCATTTTATTGCTTATGTTTATGTCTAATCTATTTGTTATCCTTAAAGATTATACTGTAAACATAAACAAATGAGATCTGTTTCAGAATTGTATGTTTTTTTTAAAAAAAAATTAAAACAGAGTGTAACACCAGATGATTATCTTGCATGAGTAGTAATTTTATCCTCCTAGAGTGAAATCCAAAGTAAGTGCTAAATTAAGGTTTTTAGAATATGATTGTTGTTGTTTTTTGCACAGTACTTTGTAACCTTAGCTAAGTGAACTCCCACATCCAAGTTTGATAAATCTGCTACTATCATGATCAAGGAGAAATTAATTTATACAAACAGTAACGACATTGGCACAAAGGATGTAATGATAAACTTAGTTATATTTTAGTTACATTAGATGCTTGTTAACACAATTGCTCAATTAGTTAATCATAGAAGATCAGAGGATTTGGGCATCCAGACATAGGGAAGACAACTTGAAGAAGTTAAAGCCAACCAGGGTTGGGTTGACCAAACGTTCTTGCATGCTGAGTATGATAGACTATCACATACTTCAGTCCAAGCATTAATTGAAATATCATATATTGAATTTGCTATGACAACTGATACCTGATGTAATGTGCAGCCCTTTTGTGTTTTTGTAGAATAGTTTTTTCAGGTTGGTTAGAGCATTTTTTTTTTTTTGTCCTCACAGTAACCGTAGCTGTACAACTGCTACCAGCTTACGTCACCAGCTTTTGTGAGGCACCAAGTATGGGATATCTGGATCATATATTGCTATACACAATGTCCATTACAATAGCTGACATCACAGTGTCAGTTTCACGAACCCGCAACAGAAACAACGCCCGTCTCCCAGGAATCCCAGCGTCAGCTGGTGACATTTCACTCCGGTCGCACTCTTTCCTTTTGTATTGATTGGCCAGCTAACAGTGACTCACAGCCCTGCACTATGTAGCTTCAGACAATAACCAATGACATCACTCTTCAGACTGGCTGCTGTCCAATCCCAGTCCACTCTGATAGCGAATGACATCATGCAACAAAAATACAGTGTTTGTTATGTGGTTGAGTTCAGAAAGAATGAGTAAAATAAATCTATCACTTATTAAATGATACAACTTTGATATTTAAACCATCAGTGTTTTAGTATTAAGCAGGCAGCAAATGAAGCCATTGATAGAAACGAATGTCTGCTCTTGTGTTGCAAAACTTACTGGATCCGACCGGTTCAGTTTTCTTAGAAGAGTTTCACCAACTGGTACTATAAGCTGAACTAGACTGCAACATTTTATAAGTAGAGTCAAATTGGAAAGTGTGTAATTGACTTTGTGTTTGCAGGATTTCTAACCCACCAGAGTGAAAAGCAGTGCCACCAACAGTTTTGATATAGTAGCAAAAACTGCAGTATGAGTTTTGTTTGGTGAGTTCCAGCTCCTAACGCAGTGATGGTGTGAACTGAACCTGTTCAGAAGGAAAATGTTCCGAGATCCTCATTCTGAGCAGTTCTAAATCAAGAAGATTAAAAACCCGAAAACACGAGGACGATGGATTTCTTGGGAATAAATTAGTATTATTATAAGGGGAAGTTCTTCATTTAACATTTAATTTCTGTTTAGGATCAATGAAGTAATGTTACTTTGAGTGCAATTAGAGCAAAATAGTCCTTATAACAAAATACATATTTCCCTGTCCCAAAGGTCTGCTTGGATGCTATGTTAAGGTAGGATATAATAGTTGAAGTGTCGTTTCCATGCTCTGCATATCTACATCATCTAACATTTGGCCAGCTGAATGGACGCTAACTTCCCTTAATGCTCTCATCAGGTGTATCTGTTTAGAGGCTAAGATGCTAAAGCCCATTAAAGTGCTGTGGACGCTTTGTATTTATGAGGAAAGTAAAGTCTGGGAATTGCAATTTACATCAATTGTATTGTAGTTTAATATTTTCAAGAAAATATGCAGCTCTAATTTATATTTGAATCCTCAAAATTTCCAAATTTTTTTGTTTTGTTTTTGTTTTTCTAATAGATTTATGTCTGTCTAGTACATGTAAGATGCTTCCTGTTGGTGCTTTTCAAACCACAGCCGATGACAAATTAAGGTCAACTCCCACAATGTTCAGATTCTTTTAAAAACGATGCAACTGCTTTAAAATGTGTGCCAGAAATAACAATAGTTAGCTAGATGTTTGATATTTCTGGCACAATAGATCTGTTAATGTTTGTAGCTTTTTAGTTGACATGTTTTGCCTGCTGTCTGAGAAAAGACTGAGTCACAGTTTCTCAGAGTCTCGTGTGTGTGTGTGTGTGTGTGTGTGTGTGTGTGTGTGTCTGCCATCTGCAGTGTCTCCTCCATGGTGCAGACAGAATGACTCATTATCGGTTCCCTTTCTGATCTTTATGGCTTCTCATAGCTTGCATATATCCTGTGCTGTAAATCAATATTGCAAGAGTAGTTCAATGACACGCCTGTCTGTTGTGTTTTTGGCTTCAACCTCAACTGAGGCCATAAACTTATAATACAGCAGAAGACTCAGCTGAAGCCTTAAGCAAATTGCCAGAGGAAACTGCTGCACATCAGAATCTTCCCAGTGGTTTATAATTACGGTGTCGTGGATCTTCTGGTCAAACCTGTATTCTTTTTTTAACTCAATACAAAAACTGTTCCCTCTGTGTGAACAGGCTCTGCAGTGACAACAATGAGAATCTGTTTGTTGGAGAAGTGTGTGAGCTCGCCAACACCAAGAGGAAGAAGGAGTTCTACAATAATAACACCAAATCCCAGTGTGAGTTTCAGTCACTGCGTGGACTTAGTGGGGAGTCTGTGGAATGCAAATTAAAGGTCTTGTGCGTAAAGCTGCACAAAAGTAAGTTTTGAATGCTGAGTGCAGGACTTGCAGGTCATGGAATGACAAACATCCTGTACTTTTACAGGTCCCTCCATAGTTATCAGCACCCTAAGAAAAGATCTGTAAAGAGGATCAAATAAACTATTATTTTCTTATAATAATGTAATCTCACACTAAAAAAAAAATAATAATAAATGTAACTCTGAATGTAAGAACATATATTTGAGAGGTGAGTTATTTCTGCCAAATCACCAGTAGGAACTCTGCTGGTAATACTTTTTTACAACCCATCTTTTTCCAGAAGGTTGATACTTAGTCACCAATTATTTTTGTTTTAAAAGATGTTCTTTTATGGATTTTTTTCAAATTAAATAAATATTCTCAAATGAAATGTTTCTATATTTGTCCTATCTGAGATTATGCTTTTGCAGTGGAAGGTTTTTTAGATATCTTTACCGAGAGTATGAAAAATATAATGTGCCAATATAATTATTTGTTGTTCCAGAACATCATTGTGAGGAGCCGCATCTCGCACGCTGAAATAAACACAAGAGAATTACTAATAATGAGAGTAAATTAAAGTATTCTGAAATTCATTTAAGTAGCATGTGATACATAAAAAAATAAACAAAACTATCACAGTTTCCCTTCAGAGGTTTTGATGTGCAGTGTAACAGGAAACTGGAAAACTGTTAACATTTATGTTTTCTGTCTTAGTTGTTTTCAGAGATAAATGGATCTACGTGCAGAAAGGAAGCACGAAAGAAGTGAGTCCTGAAAACTTTGAATTGTTACATTTTTGTGTTGGACCTTGCTGATTGTGTGTACAACAGAATGTAATTTTCTCACCTTTGCTTTATGTTTTCTTTGTTCTTTGCCAACAGCGACATGGCTACTGCACTCTCGGGGAGGTTCTCAACCGATTAGACTTTTCCAGTGCCATCCAAGATTTGCGAAGATTTAACTATGTTGCAAAGGTGCGCAATGACTGTCACCTATAGTCAATCAGTGTTTTATTTCGTGGCCTGTACTGGTGTATTTTCTTACTCTTACATCTCTCCTTCCGTTTTCTGCAGCTTTTTCAGCTGATAGCCAGGTCTCAGTTAACATCTTTGAGTGGAGCTGCCCAAAAAAACTATTTCAATATACTGGAGAAGATTGTACGAAAAGGTAAGAGGACGACATACTTATACTTAAGTGTTTTGAGTATAGAAACACTTGCTATTTAAAACATAAAGACATCTTCTATTTGCTTTATATCTGCAACGCTTTCAGAGCAGATTACTCCAGAGACATGCTGACGTAAACATTCTCATTAACCCTAGTGGATGAGAGCAATGTGCAACAAAAATTATGTCAGTTTTGGTCACAGTTTTTGTTAGTCTCAAACAAAACAGCTGCATTAAAGTGGTCAAATTTTAAATAAAGAACTCCAGGCCCTGACCATAACAATTTTCTTCTAAAAACTTTAAGAACAACTGATTAACAGAAACATGCAGAGAAGCATTTTAAAATAAATGATAATTATTACTAGAGGAACACATTAAATCTTCAAAGTTTCTATTGAAATGAAAATTAAACACCATTGGGACTTCATAGCTGAGGGCTAAATATGCACTTGTTTGTCATCATCTCCCTACATCCCTGCCCTAAAAAAAAATCATTATTTCTAGACACAATTTAAGCATTTTATTCAGTTAGAAAAATTATTAGCAAAAATATAAAAGACACACAGGATGAAATCTACCTTGTGTGACATCCCTGATGTTGGCACCTACAGAGGGTATTTTATTCCATTTTTATTTTTCTATCAAAATTATCAGCAATTTTAACAGACAAACTGCTCTTGTCTTTGAGATTGGGAAGCTATTGGTCCTGTTTGTAATTTACATAATGATGTGTGAAGGGTACGGCAATAGCACTGTACCTTTTGAATGAATCATTTTCTTTCTTTTTTTTTGGTAAGATTTATAGATGTTTGTTTGTTTTTCAACCTTGGCTTTAGTCCTTGAGGACAACTATAATCCACGCCTTGTTAAGGAGCTTCTGCAGGACCTGAGCTCCACACTCCACAGTCTGACCATCCATTTTGGCAGGTGTGTCCTCGTGGGCAACGTGAACATCTGGTTGTGTCGCCTGGAGACCATTGTTAAATGGCAACAGGAGCTCAACAACATGCAGATCCCAAAGGTAAAAACTCAAAAGGAACATTTCATATTCAGTTATAGCTGAGTTTTGGCAGGGCAGTCATTGTAGCCTACAGATCCCATTTGTAACTGTGTTGACTGTTTGTATAGCGCAAAGTAGATCAAGTTTTCAGTTCAAGTCTTAATCAGTTTTCGTGCCGATTGTTTCCATAGCAATTGTACACAGGGATGTCTTTCAACGACCTGCCGCTGCACATGCAGAACCAAATCCTCTGTAAGTTATCCGACGCCTGTGACATCATCAACCTGGGTCAGGCCACGCCTACGTTGCACATCCTCAGTGAGAATATGACGCTCTGGAAGAAACTCTGTCAGTTTCACTTCTCAGACAAACCGGTGAGGAAGTTACATGTTTATGTCGCCCAAGTTGAAGTTTGGAATTTCACATTTAATTGCTTAAACTAGCTAAAAGTTGCTGTGATGGTTTATAAAGCATGCAATTTACATGTCAGCCACTAGAGGGCAGTGCTGGCAAAATTAAGCATACTCTTTTAGCTGGGAAATGCACCTGCTCTGAAAAAAGAAGCACCACAGAAAGATCGGTGTTAATTATGAGTTGCTCCAGTTGTAATTCCACATTGATTTCCTGTGACATTAAATGTTTGCTCCATGCTTCCTATTCTGCTTATGGGCTTCTGCTGCTCATACACAGTTTTGTAGGAATTTGGGTCTAACCAGGAGTGACAATGTGGACTGGAAGCTGATGTACTTCACCCTGCAGAAGCACTACCCCATGAAGGAGCAGTACGGCGACACATTGCACTTCTGCAAACACTGTAGCACCCTCTTCTGGAAGGTAAACAAGACGAGCAGTCCATCTGTGTCTGCCTTATCTCAGGGATTGGGTTTTTAAAAAAAAACGCTGAGTTGGAGATAAATTAAAACCAGAATGTCACAGATGGCAAGTAATTTAAACTACATAACATGCTTTATCATAATATAAAAATATTTTGAAACTTTGAAAGACATTTTGTTGCTTTTTTGGCTCTTGTTAAATAAAATGGTGGCATATTTCTAAATAACTTTTAAAAATTATTCATTATTCATTTTGCTTATTTAAACATGTATCTGTAAATTTTTAAATATTTTAGATGTACATAATGTTTGCCACTGTTCCAATGTGAAATGGTTTCAAATAAAATAATAGTTTACTGAAAATACACATAATCGATCAATTTGACCAATCAGACTTTGTTTTAAGCATCATCAGTCCTCATTCCTTGTCCCTTATGAATTGAAAAACAAAATGTTTTATTAGTTTTAAACAAATTATCATTTCAGAGGCTATATTTTAAGTAAATTTCCTCTTTTGGCTTTTGTTTTAGGATTTTTAATATTTGTTGACAAAATTAAAACAGATACTAAACAAATGACATGACTGGTTTAAAACTGGACATTTTACTCAAGCAATCATGTTGGTTATTCTGTGTTTTACACTTTTTGACAATACTTTAAACACTACTTGAAACAAAATGTATCAGAATAACTCAAACCAGACTGTATATTGGACAGGATTGTTTTGACTTTTTTTATACTGCACAGATGGAATTGGTGCTCAAAATAAACCAAGTCTGCGGTGTTTAAAATACAGATTTTAAGTGTCTGTGAGTCAAGTGTTTTTTCTCAGTTTTTTACCAAAGGTCTTGGTCTTATGTTTGCTGAAGATAAAACCGAGGTGAAAATCTGTACAACTTTTTTTTTTTTTTTTTTTTTTTTTCCCCCTGGAAATCTCCAAAGGCTGACCTTCGGGTTCAAAAGTTCAAATATTTTGTTTTTCAAAAATAGAAGAAAGGAATTCTGTGTTGCTTTCAACCGTCCATAAAAATGTAGTTTTTGACGTTTGTGTGATGAAGTGAATCACAAACATCGGCACACGTGAGCTCTGCTAATAATCCTAATTCTTGTTAGTCATTTGAGTGATGGATTTTGTGAACTCGTGTGCTCACGTGTAGAAATATCTTATTTCCAAACTATTATTTTTGACCTCCCTGCCCCCAAGTTCAAGTGTTGAAATATCTTGTTTTTGCTCTGAACTGATGGGTTTGTTTTTCCTGCAGTTCAAGTGAAATTACTTGGGGAAATATTTCTTGAATTTGCAGAAACATACAGAACAGTACTTAGAAGGAACGATTGCACTGAGTCGGACCGTTTCCTTCTTTGGAGTAGTTACTTTCCTCATCGGCTGCTCCCTGTATGGTTTAACTTCTTCCTTCTCTGCATCCTTTCCTTGCTTGCCACCCTTCCTCCCTGCCTCTTCTCCTGGCTCCCCTTCTCCCTGACTCCTTAAGGATCGCCATGTGGCTTTGTTCCTCAAGGTACTCCGTGTCCCATCATGCCTTTTGTTCTGCCTGTTCAGTTCTCTGTCGATCATATCATGATTTATCTGTTTTCATGAGTGGAGCTTTTTTTTTTTTTTGCATGATGTTCCAGGTTTCTCTTGATGTCATCTTGTTTTTCAGAAGTGTTTAGTAAACAGTGGCGTTCTTTTCGCTGTGTTCTTATCTTTTCACTTTGTCAACTTGTTTTTGTTAGATCTCAGTTTAAAAAGGCTGTCAGCTGCCTCCCAATCTAACATAAATACCAAGATAAATGTTTGTGTCTGCATGCCAATGTCCAAATTTGGTTTACGGCAACTAATTCTATCTCTACCACTGCATTTATTTAATTTATTCCTGAATACTATTCAATTAGGTGCAAATGAAATCACATTTTAAGATATAAATGAAAACATTTTATTATTTCTGGAACGACTGACACCTCTTGTATATTTGCACAAAATTTCCTCTTCTTTTCTGCAGCGAAAGAATTGCTGAATATAATGCTGTTTTAAAAGATTGTTTCATTTTCTTCAATAAATTGTAGGCTGGCCATTATTTGAATCATTTCCCCACCAGATCCAACTGATTTAGATGTGTTCAAGTGGCCTCTTAAGTTATTACAGGTGGTTTTGTGGTGAAGCATGTAGGAAAGAAGTTTAGGACTTTTAATATTTTATTGACAAAAAAAAAAAAAACTTCTAGAGTTTTTACTGAAAATGCTAGAAGTTTTCAGTAAAAAAAAAAAAAACTCTAGAAGCGTACCCTCATGATTATGAAAAATGTTATTTATGCCTCTGTAAAATCTAATTTTATTTAACATTTGAGTAAACCTATTTTTCGTGAATGTGTGTGTTGCGTTTACCTTCCTTCCTGGTTACCTGGTTTCTCACGTTATGCTTGTTGACTGTTCCTCAGGACTTTGGCCACCCGTGCACCTCCAATGATCCGGACAGCTGCCTGATGCCCATTTCTCCGCAGCACTTTATCGACCTCTTCAAATTTTAAACCTTCCACGTTGTTCTCCAACACAACGTCCGTTACTCTCTTTCTGTGTGTGTGTGTGTGTGTTTTTTTAAACCCCTGGTTGTTGTTTACCCAAATAAAAAAAGGGCTTAAATTGTATGAAAATAAATTTTCATCGCACAAATATTTCCAAACATAGAAAGGACTAAAGGTATGTGTGTGTTTTTTTTTCTTTTTGTTTGTTTTAGTTCAAAACCTTCAAATATATTTCATGTTTCAGCACAGATGTTGGTTTTGAAGACAGAAAAAGGCTTCTCTCTATAGAGGGAATTACATTATGTAAATATATTAAAAAAGAGAAAAAATATAATGATGGAATTTCTTGTGTAAAACATGTTTCAGCCTGATGTTGGTAGCTTAATATTCATTGATTGGATGTATAAAGATTTACAGAGCGCTGAAAGAAAAAAAACAAATGTCTGGTATTTATTCAGTGAGGTTTAACTGCATCCTGATCTGTTTGTTCCTAGTGGCATTTTTTTACAGTAACAGCTCGTTTGTCATGTTTGACTCCGTTTACAACCCGTCTGTCCTTTGTTAGTCAATGTAAGCTGTGTTGAGTGTGCACGTTTTCTACTGCTGTTAGGCATCTGATGTGGCGAATCGAAAAATATAAATGACTGTTTTAAGAGGGTAAAAACTTTTGCATTTCTCTTCCAACTTTTGTAACTTCCCTTTACCAATCCATACTGTTGAAGGTACTGTTGGGATTTTTACAGCGTGGCGACTAGATGTGAATTAATTAAAGTTATTTCTTAAAAACTGCTTGTTTTCCTATTTTTTCCCCTTCTTTTGGTTTGATGCAGAAGTTTTATAGTTCAGATTAATCTCTAATTGATTTTGACAAAAGCATACATGGTGTGGTTTATATACTTTTTTTTTTCAGATGTGGAAAGCTAAAAAAAAAAAGTTAAGATTTTCCAGCAAAGGATGATCAACTTAGTAAAATTCATGTTCATACAACAACAAAAAAGTTGTATCAGGATGCATGTCAGACCAATTCTCCTTTAAGAAACATGACCCAGCACTTTATTGAATATATACTGTAGGCATTACAGGGAGTGCTGTGCATTATGCCTAAATTTAAAACAAGTTGTTTAAATATCTTGAGAAGAATGAAACATTATGTGAATGAAATTAATCCTTCTGAACTTAGTTTTCTCCCACATTTGTCCTTAAAGTCAGGCCATTGTGTTGAAATTCAAAGCAAATTGATATTTATATTCTATGTAGAGGCACACAGTTAAGTCAAATTGCATTTTAACTTAGTGGAGCTTTGTATATTTTCCCAAAGATTCAAGTAAAATATGGCTCTGTTCTTTCCTCAAATGTGGGATCTAGTGTGGAGATTTACGAAATTTGCAAGACTTAACTGTTGTTTTTTTTTTTTTTAATTAAGGACGGAAAGAATGTTCTATGATCATTTTAACAAAGCACCAACCTCCACAGTTATAATTTGAAGACATGTAGAAAGCCTTAAAGAAGCAAAACCTTTAGTGAAGAACAAAGGACCCTCCGAAGGAAAGGACATAGACACAAGGAATAACAGAAGGAGGTCATGAGTGTGAAGGATAGAAGTGAGAGATTTGGATATGAGCAAAAGAGGGAAGAAAGAAGGAAGTATATGATGAAGAAATAAAGCAATGACACAAGGAGGAAAGAAGGGTTAACTTCATCCATACTGTGAGGGAACATTGAGTAATCACTAGTGGTGTGATCTCTACCTCTAATACAGCTCCAGAACTTGAGAAGAAAACATATCCAACCACCTTTGGCATGGTTATTGATTTGCTTAACTTCAAAGACACACACACACTGTTGTTTCAAAATATGATTTTTTTTTTTTTTTTTTATGATTGCACAATCCATTTCTGAGCTTTTAAATTAAGGCTTCAGACAGTTTCAGGGTGCCGCATTTGTAAAGAAAGGATGTAAAAACTAGCTACATAAACTCTCAGTAGTACAACAAGCTTGCATAATATTTGATTGTCTCGTTGGAGCGAGAAATTATCTTCTCGCCTGTTGGCAAAAAACTGCGCATTCCAGAAACGAAAACGGACATTTTACAGTAGATTAAGGCTTTCATTTCAACAGATTTAGCATTTGAAAGTGATTCACAAACAAAAGTCCTTAAAAAAACAAAAACTCATTTCCTTCATACCTAAAAACCTTACATGTAATTTCTAAAGATTAGAGTAGCTTCCTGGCAATATGATGCCATTAACAGATTGCTAGCTAAGTTGGAGGCCTAGTTGGAGATTTTTTTTTTATTATTATTTTTATTTTCGGCTATAACCATCATGTCCCTCTGAAGGACCAACACCACACTGTTTAAAATGAATGAATAAAGTGACCAAGATATCTTGTAGTGAAATTAACTTAGCATTTTAGGGAAAAGTTAAAAGACAATACCACATTAAAGAAACAGAAGGAAGACCTACAAATATTGAAAGTATGAACCGCAAATAAATCACAGTTTGGATTTCTATTGTTTTTTCTAAGCATTTTCTGATACAAAAAAAAAAAAAAAAAAAAAAACTAAAAACTTTTGAAGCTATACTCTCTACAACAGACAGGCAGTCCAACATCTGGATGATGACCCTCCAGATGTATGTGCATTCTTAGACGCCTCGTGCTCGGTTTCTTTATTCTTACTGCTTCTAAGTACTTACTTCTGATTTCAGACATGAAAATAACTTTCGTCAGGTGCAGACATGAGCAAAATTAAAAAGGAAAAGTTTTAAAAAATTATGATATACAGTGGACCCGCAACCATTTGTGGTTCAGTATTTGCTGAAAACTGTAGATGTTGGCCTCTGTATTAGTGCCAAGATGGTTTCCACTGTGCGCACTAATGCATATTAAGGTATATTTTGTGTTTGAACAGTTAAAAAAGGCGGTTATCGGCTTTTTTAGAGCATTTGCTGGCAGAAAACGCCCTTGAATGCCGGGGAGAGGGGCTGGGGGTCCACTATATGCCCTTTAATGCTCCCTACAGACACAAGTAGGAGAATAAGAAATCCTGGCATCTACTGGCCACTACTGGTATAGCAATTTAAGGCACTGCCTCTTGTGTGACAGTCTCTAGCATAACATTTTCCTTCTGGAGTTAAACTAGAAAGAGGCAGAAATCTGGTACAGATTGTCTACTGAGCAAAACAATGCTACTGTTTAAATCCTGCCCAGGGGCTCTCTGATGCGATCCCTCTGCTCATTCTGCTGATGCCAGCCAGCTTGACCTTGGCACGGGACGTCCACCTCACTGCAGCTGCTGGGTCATTGGAGTCCGTCAGGTTGGCATAGCGAGAGGAGTCCTCCTCAAAGCCCTGGCCACCCCACGAAGGAATTTCCAAGGGAACGCTTAAGGAGTCGGGGGGAAGGGACAACGCCGACTCCCCGTTCTGACCGTTCTCAATGAGGGCTTCGTCAGGCACAATCTCAGACACAATCGCCAACCGTGGCGGCTCCCAGCCCTCCATCTTCTCCAGTTTTTTGGCAGGCGAGATTTGCCTCATCGTCATCGTAACACTGTCCCAGAAACAGTGCCCCTTTTCCGGCTTGTCCTTCTTCTCCTTCTCACCTTCCTTGAGCTTTTTGTTGGACCTTTGAAGAAACAGAGGAAGGGAGAGAGGTCAAAACGTGAAGTTAGAGGGAACTTTGTGGACCGCCTGCATTGTCACCATAAATAGAAGCGACCGACTCCGGTGTTTATCGGAGATTTCAACACTGGAGACCGGAGTGTTCCCCCCCACACACTGGGCCATTATGGAGAAATTCCTTTATGTTTGTCACAACAAGGTCATTAATAAAGGTTTTCCTGTTCATACATGTTCCACTTCCTCAGCAGGTCTGAAAGATAACGTCTTGTAAAGGGCTTACATGGAAACACATCCAAGTGGCTGGGTGTGACTCTGTTTTTTGAAGTGGAAACTGTAAATGCTTTTGTTCCTGACACTTGGGCAGTAATGACTGATATACTGACAATATCCTGAATAAATTTTTTATGCTCATTTTTGTAAATGAGTAAGAATGCAATGAATTACAAGTTGTTTTTGCGTATATAATTTAATGAGCCATCTTTTGCTCTTTAGTGGCTATAGATGACATAAATATATTTTTTTAGGGAACATCATAATTATTGCCATTAATCCACAGATTTTGTCATAATTTATAACATGTAGGAATGTAGTATGTAGTATTTTTAAATAGTTTTCATCAGTTGTTGTCCTGCCTTTCTGAAAACCTGTCAATGTTTGAAAATAGACTTTGGCTGATTTTTTTTTTTTAGCTCATTTTCAATCCAGTGTATAAAAGAGATTTTTTTTCTCTTTCTTCTACAGCAGTTTATTTTGTCATGGTCAGGTAAAGAAAAATGGGGTGCTAAAATCCAAACTAAATGTGGAAGACCTTTAAGAATGCTGGAAAACTATTTGTTAAAAATTACCAAAAAGAAAAAGCATAAATGAAAGTGTTATTGAAGTTTACCCAGTTTGTCACAATCAATAAATTACAATCACAAACTCACATTTTGCGCTCTGCCGCCTTCACCCCGGACAGCAACAAGTGCTCGTCATCCTTAGAGGACAGCATCTTTTTCTCCTTCCTCTCCTTCTTTGACATTATCTTTTTCACCTTTGCCTCCTGACAAAAAAACAAAATGAATGAGGAAAAAGGAGATTTGATGTTAAACATCACAGCTAAAAAAAAAAAAAAAACATTTACAATCCCCATGTGTTGAATGTTAGTTGTCACTATTGCCTTATTTTGCAGAGATATGTTAGTTAAACCACGATAGGAATGCAAAGGAAGAGCCATTCGTTCAGCCTGACAGTTGCTCATATTTTGGAAAATACTTGGTGAAGCTTTATGAGTGCGTTCCAGTGGGAGAAAACCCCTGATCTACTTCGCATCAGAATTCCTTCCTGCGTTTCATACATTCCTTATCAGCAAAGATGAAGCAAAGTTTTGACTTCCTTTCTTGCCAATGGAGAACTCCTAATCTCAGTTGTCAAGGTCTCTCCTCCTCCTCCTCCTCCTCCTCCTCCTATCCGTGCCGGCCTGCTCCCTCAGTGCAGAAAGGAATATTTGATTAATGGGTTTAACCTCTTTAAACCGCTCCTGTCGTTTCATTATTCTGAGGTCAGGTTAAAACTCTGAACAAGGTGCACAATGTAGATCCGTTCATGTTCTGGACAGGAAGTTGCCTCAGCCGCTACAACAAGCAAACGGCTTGTTTGTCCCAAGAAGGCATTCCTTCCTCAAACCAAACAGGGACACCTTCAATCAGCTCCGTCACCGGATAAGGCTTCAGAACGCTGCAGCCAAGATTAAACAAACGTCCACCAGTAAACAGGCCCCGCGTGCTTAACATTTGTTCAGCGCGTCCGAGAACAGAAGATTCTGCTCGTGTTCTTCTTCTTGTTGACGAACGAAGAAACGAGCAACCTCTCACTTGCATGATTAATATATCCTGAAATAAATATTTAACCTCTCAGTCTAAGCTCCTTCAGGACCAGGTTTCTGTCCCGCCTCTATTGTTTCGCACCAGCTTGTTTCTTCAGTAGAATAAAGCTTCTCTTCAGCAGTTTGAGCTCTGAAGCAAAGGAACCAAATATGCCAAAACCACAGGGGGGTCAGGGGGGACCTTCTTATTGGACGCGAATGTGTGTGCAGCTGAATTCCACTCGCATGCTTGCACATACAGTGGCTAAGCTACTCTCTGTCCATGTCGCCGGCCGAAAGGAGCTCCTTGATTTGCTGTGGGCGAATTACCTGCAGCTCCACAGACAATCCAGCTTTTATTTACCAGATTTGCGACATGAAAGCGTTACGCATTTTTAAAATACTCAGTTTTATTTTTTACGATACGAGTCAAACAGCTGTAGATGTGTTTGGCGACACAAATCAGCATTTGGATTTTGAAACAATATGTCAGGACTGACGTCTTATTAATCGAAATATTTTCTCCGTAGCAGGTCTACAAACGCTGAATTTGAAGACAATGACCATCACAGATTTACGCGTACATAATTATCCTTTTAGTGGTATTTTCTGGCATTATTTAAAACTTGACATTTTAGAATACACGATGCACTCAAAATGCAGAGGAAGCACCATTAAAAATGCTGCAGCTATTATGCCTTGCTAAAATATTCTTCATTTTCATATCTTATTAAGTCACAACCATAAACTCATGTATTCTTGCTAAAACTGATGTGAATGCAGCTAATCCTGTAATTAATCAACTAATCAATAAATGAATTAAAATGAGCTTGATAATTTACATTAACAATTTGTTATGGGCAATTTTATTTACAGAGACATAATAATCCATTTTTTATGGTTTCAGCTGTGTTTGGTGGTTACTTCCTTTTTATTTCTAATTTTTGGTAGTTATGTTTTGTGTTGGATATTTAAAATGTCTTCCAATTCTAGGGTGGAGCATTCTGTGCAAAATTAAGGCTCGTCATTCTTTGAGAGGGTTATGCCATTACCAATATATTACTTAGAAATGGTTTCCAAACAACAAAATTATCATTTATCACAACAATATCTGGGACAATGGCTTGAAATGGTTGAAAACAACTCATGTTGATTAATGCTCTCCACCCAGGATGACCGATCTGAAGTTCTGTGGCAAAGAGGCAAAAACTTATCTCTGGAAGAGCGATGCGAGTAGAGACACCGTAGATTCAAATGCACAACAAAAATGAAAGCATCCATTTCTCAAATTAAAAAAAAGAATATTTCAATATCCAAAAAGTTTGTGGTTGTGATATATGTGAAAAATGTCGATATGTATAAATATTTGCAAGACATCAATTGTTTACACAAATGTTGCCACTGTGTAGATTTCTCATCAGCAAAAAAAAAAAAGGTCACTAGTTTGAAACCCTTTTTGAAACAAAAGCCCCAAATAATTATCTTGTAAGCACTGAGGAATTAAAGTATTTCCAACCCACAACCTCTTCCAGGACTCCATGACCACTTTCTCTGTCCAAGTGCGAGCATAAAACAACTAAGCATTTAAGAGTTATAGCCATTCACACCAACCAAACAGCCGGCGGCTATTTTCGGCTTTGTTTTTCCTCCGCAGCAATTGTTCCAGTCCAAAAGAACGCAGCTCCTCAAAAGAATGCTGCATTTCCTTCCCTTCTCCGGCCAACTACCCCCTCCACCTCACCAACAGGACACATCATCAAATATGTGCTTCCAACGAGGGCTGCACTTAGGAGCTGGAGGCAAAATGCGGCAGTAGGCCAGAGTTCAGAGACAACGTGGCACCCCATGTTTGACTTGCAGTCAATCTTCACGCATGCTGACAACCACACCTCTGGGTGAGGACTCGCTGTCAGCACAGAATATGAGACGATACGCATCTCTCACAAACTGGGCGATGAGAGACAATCACCTGCTCAGAGAGAGGCCGACGTGTTTGTCTAAACGCATCAGAAATAAAACCTTTAAAAGGCACAAGGATGGAATCAGGGTTCCTATGCAGCTGGAAAAGTCTGGAATCTCAAGCTCAGTATTTTCCGGGTCTGGATACGTTTAGAAAATGAAAAGATGGAGCACTGTCATTTTACAGATTTTACTGATTATCCAATTGTCTATAGGTCGTCTTTCCTTCCATCTCCTTTCCTTTTTACTTCCTTCTTTCCTTCCTGACTTTCTTTATAGTGTGCTACTTTGTTTCCCAAGATATGTCCTTTCTTTTTTTTCCCCCGTCTTGTGTTGCTCCGTCTCTGCAAAACAAACTGGTCAACGTTTCATTATAAATGTTCAGAGAGAATTGTTTTTCTTCCACTCTTTGCACTAAACACCGAGAAGGAGGTGAGAAAGAGTCATTATTTCCAGCGAAACAAGTTTTATATGGACATGAGATGAAACGACACGCAATGAAGAAGCCATTATTCCAAAAGCATTAAAAAAAAAAAAAAAAAAAAAAAAGGCTGATCCCAGCATGGAAACAACTCGGAGAAAAATAACTTATTTTCTGCGGATCTTATGAAACTGAAATAGAAATGTTTGAAGTAGAGAGCATCAGCAGCAACATTGCAGCGGCTCTGAAAAAGTACCACTAGTAGAGTCAGGAGGAATGGACCTGAGCTCCAGCAAGCGTTGTAGAACCGTGAAATTATTTAAACCAGTTTAGAGAGTTTCAAAGTATTCCACTGGATACATGTGGAAACTTTTGGATTTAAAGAAGAAGAAGAAGAAAAAAATCACCTAAAGAAAGTCAAATTATGTCCGGCACTTAGCCAACAGAAATAATTTTAGTGATCCTAACAGACCGAAAGCTGGACATCAGTGTGTAAAAATCTGTTTTCAACTCTGTGTAAGAACTGTTGATATCTCCAGCTTGTAATCATACAGTAATATGGACATTGATAACTTTAGTACCCTAATATGATAATATGAGAACACTGTATGCAGTCAACAAAACTGACAAGGTGATTAAAAACAACAGCAACGTTAAAAAAAAAAAAAAAAAACCTCCAGTAAATGACATCACCTATGACCACATGTTTGCCGGAGGTAAAGAACAACAGAACAATATGCAAAGATAGGGACGATAGCTGGTTTGTTTACAGATAAACACTGCGGCCTCAGCAGTTCTCTCACCCTGCAGCCTTAACTCTGTGGGACAGTGTGTGCTCACAAGACACCGTCTGATCCAGTTTGGACATCATGAATTTACCAGCCCTGATGTCATTTTAAAAAATTTCGACCCTTTTGGCAACGCAAGATTGCATCTGCTGGTGATGCTGCAGGGACGTGAGTGAAGAGATAAGAGACCGAATGTTTCGTCCGTATCTTCGAGGGCCCATCTGTCAAAAGCTAAAAGAGTTTGAACTGCGTGCATGTTTGGAAGCTGATAGTGCGTTTTCAACGTTGCAACGTGCAAGCAGCTGTGACGTTGCCATGTACCTTGGCTAATGCAGTCCCAGCGTCGTCCTCCTCTTCCTCTCCCAGGTCTTTGTCCTGCAACACACACACAGACAGACAAACACAGTCAGAGACAAAACACCAACAGCCACCCAACAAACCAGCTTATGCCATTTACTTTATGCTGCAACCACAGCACATGTGTTTGTTTTAGGAGAGCGTGCACATTTTCCTGCGAAAGGGAAGGCAACTGTTGGAAGATAAACACCGTTTTCAGAGGGCTAGATGGAGGCACGGCTGGAGGAGTGGGGAGGACACGAGGAAACCACCGAGCTCCAAGGGCAGATTTAAACAAAGGACAAAGAAAATAAACCTTCACCTTGGGCATGTACCCTGCATTGTCGGGATTTGAGGATTATTTTTGGTTCAATTGTGTTTGATAGCTTAGACTGATTTCCCCTTTTAACCTGATCTTTATTTTTGAAATTTCTATAGTGTTTTCATTTGATTGTTCATTTAAAAATATTTGTTAAAAGCACCAATGTCTTGTCTGTTAAAACAGCTCATGATGAATACCTACAAATCAATGCAAAGTAAAGTGCTAAAGAAAAGCATGAGGCACTGTGAGATGGTGTTCATGGTTGAGGTTGCAGCTGGTGGTGTAATGATCTGGGCATATTTTCTTGCCACACTTTTGTTCCCTTGGTTCACTAAGCAACACATCACAAAATTCAAATCATCTTAAACTCTGCTTCCTGCACATGACAATGAGTTCATTGTTCTCCAACTGCCTCCAGAGCCACCAGCTCTCAATCCAACTGAGCACCTTTGGGACACGAGAGAGATGCCAATATGGGCCTAATCCCCGATTAATGTTCCTGAGACCTTGTTGAACTTATGCTACAAAAACTTAAGGCAAGTCCTAAAAACAAAAAGACAATCAGGTAAGTAGCAAGGTCCTAATGGGAAAATTATTTCCTAAATCTGTTCCATTTTTCTGTTTAAATAACTAAAATGGTTTACATTTTACAAATTATTGTTTTGTTTTATTGACCCTTTACATTTACTCTAGCCTTTTGGACACCATTTCTACTATCATTAGTCCAAATCTCTGCAACTGCACCAGTTATTTTTAGTTTTCTCCCAGTAATTCTCCAATGAACAATGCAAATAAGATGAACATATAAAAAAAATAAGTGAAACACACACACAAAAAAAAAACATTTTGATTGATATTAGCTGTGCTTAAAGACTAATCTGGTTTAGAATCTCACCCAAGGCATTAAAAGACAGTGAATGATAAAAGGCAGGCCGTCAGAAATCATCAGATGTGCAGTCAAGTATCGAGACTCTTAAAACAAAGCCAGAACTTCTTCAAAAAGAGTCTAAACCCCAAAATCGTCTAACATCTAAGACCGCAGAGGAGGAGAAGGAGGAATAACGATGGCTGGACAAGTCTGAACAAGACCTTTTGAGTGTGTGCCACAGAAGCTGATCAAAGAAAACACACACACTGATTACAGATTAGGGTTAAAGCCTAAAGACATTAGCAACTTTAAGATGAGGGAGAAGGGATGGGTTATGGTGGGAGTAGCATGTTAAATATCCCCAACAAGAATCAACAGAAGTTTGTTTACTATTTATAAAGGAGAAATAAACGTTCATTTTATCTATACGTTTTACTTTCATGTTTCAAAAGGCCATAAAGACACACCTGTACAATCAACACACACACACACACAAAATAGTATTTACTCACAGTTCTTAAATGCTTCACATTCTCAAAGTCTGGGCACAAAAAGAGTTTCACAATCACACTGTACCACAGTGTGGACTAATTCAACATTTTGGAAACACACCATTGTTTAGGTA
The DNA here is from genome assembly GCF_001443285.1 of Poecilia latipinna. Taxonomy (NCBI): domain Eukaryota; kingdom Metazoa; phylum Chordata; class Actinopteri; order Cyprinodontiformes; family Poeciliidae; genus Poecilia; species Poecilia latipinna. Next base: position 328,307 of record NW_015112997.1, read on the forward strand.
CCTGGTTACAGGTTCAATACACCTGGAAGAAATCTCCATAACTACAAGTGCCTTACTGACCCAAACAATGAGCTTTGTGTATGCATCACTGAGGCCTTTTTATTGAATGAACCTAATCAGGTCGACACTCAGCTACACCAAGACTGACCAGAAAAAGTCAACTTAGATAACATTATTTGCTTTTCTGGGGAAAAACCCACAACCTGTGCCTGTGTTCAACCCAACCATATATTATAAACGTCTATCAAAAGCTACATCTGTCTTTACTGTCATGGCTTGGCATCCTCTATACCCAAGTACCAAGCAAATGACTAATGAGTTCAAAAGTATTTTGCATAACTTACCAATTTCTTTCCAAAAGAAATATGTTGGTGTAGATACATTTGCTTATTGCATATTGTTTTAGTTCCCTGTTCTCACACCAAATTTTAATATTGTTATTTTTGCTAGTATCTGTGATTGTGTAAGCAAACAAAGTTACAGATTCCTCGATTTAAACACCATGAGCCGATTTCCCTCAACACCAAAGTGTATTTATAATTTTAAAAAGATTAACTTGAATTTAGGAGATGAGACAAATCCTCATTTAACTTAACCCTCTTCCCTTCATCAAAAGATTAACTTTATTTAATCTTCTGTTTTCCTCCTCTAAAGCCTAATGCTTCAGATGAGAGGTCGTCTTTAAGTTTAGCTCAGTTCCAAGGTAATCTCTGGTGATCTGTGAGAGAATCGCTCAGTATTCAGGTGCAATGCACTTTAAGCTAAAGGCAAATATTCCCCTTCTTCAGGTTTACAGCTGAACTTCAATAGAGAGTGAGTGATGAAGGAGAAAAACAGGCAGAGGCTGCGCAGATGGCCCAGAGCGGGATGGAGGCAGGAGGAGAACGATGGTGTCTTTAGAGTCTGTGTTTTATCCTCACTTTACCTTTTATCTTCCTTCTTATTCTCCATCTCAGGGTGTTTCATCCCTTTACACATTGTCTGAACCTGCCTGACTCCAATGTTCAGTTCTGATCTAAAACAAACAAGCCATCTGTTTCCAAAATTATCCCCCCCTCCCCCCGAGATGGTTTTAACAATAAGCCCCAAGAGATTATTAGTAAACTACATAAGAAAGGTGACCACTACTACCATAAATACATTTATACTTCTGTTAGTTTAAGATGGAGAGAAAAGTAAGCAAACAAAGTCATAAACCTCTACTAATTGAATAATGAAGTCAGACTTGATGGCTGTGAGGTTTCCAGAATCTTCAACTTAAAAACAAGCAAAAGAAAAAAAAGGTTTTGGATTACTTTTATACCACATGTGACCTTCATGTCAGTTTTGGAGAGTTGGTTTTTGATCGTATAAATACACTTTGCTAAAGTTTTGTCATCTCACATGTTTTCATACTTTCCTGTTCTACAGTGCCAATTACATTCTAAAACAAAACAAAAATTCACTAATCATCTAACTTCCTTGTTTTTGAACATTACTATGCATATCCATCTTTTTTCATGGCTCATATCCCCAATCCCTAAACCAACTTTATTTCATTAAAACATTGGAATATTTTTTGTTTCAGTAATGCTCATTTACTAAATTTTCAAAATATAGAATCCTTTTATTATCAACTTCTTATTGTGAATTTTGTTATTTTAACCCCCAAAATCTTTGAGTTGTGATCCACTTCAACAATTTACAGAACAGAAAAAAAAACATTCAAAGCTTCTTTTGATTCTTGTATTTCTGCGCACAGCTTCCTCATTTGAATAAGTGGAAGGAAAAACACTGCGTTTCCAGACTGTGTTATCATAACTTCCATCCTGTATCCCTGACAGGGTTGGCGCTCGCCTCTCCGCTGTGTTTATGACATTTTACGACCCGACCTCTTGACCCGGTGGACATACTTTACTGCCATGGTGACTCGAGGAGACCTCCCTGATGACTTTTCCCAGGACATCTCTGATCTCAGAACTGCTGCTGACAGGCAAGCAACTCTAATGGTCACAGGACAAACTGAACTCGGGGACAGACGTCACAAGTGAGGGGCGCGTGTGTTCATTCCCAGGATGAGAGTTCAATAAAGTTCAGTCAAGGGTCTTACATGTCGACATCAGCACGGCAAGAGCTGAAAAAAGATGATGAATCATGATGGAGTTTCCTGCAATATGATAAATACTTGTCTCCGACTTTGCTGGATGAAGGAAAGATTGAGCAAAAATGGACGATGAAAGATTAACATAACAAAAGTCAGATTTACATTTTGAAACACTTTGATATTACTCAGTGTTTTCTCAGATTACTTAAAAAATCCCCCTCCCCCCAAAAAAAAAAACAACCCTGACTTATTGCATTATTTACGCCAATTTCTATGTCACAAAGTTGATTAGATAAGATTATTTTGACTGTTATGACGCAAATTAATCCAAGAAAAAAGTCCCATACGAGTTTCACAGATTAATCCATCAACAGATAGGAAACTGGAAAATGACGACCTCCTTTCTCTTTAACTGGAATGCTAGCTAGAAGTGTGCGCCTAAGAATATCACACTTTTATTCAAGTCGATTTCAAATTCCACCAGATAAAAAAAATATATATTATATACACAAGACAAACATGTCATCTTTCTTTTTCCTATGTGGCAGGACTGTTGGAGGCCTGTCCTCCTTTTTGGGTGTGGAGTATTTTGTGTGTGTGCTTCGTAATCACCTCCTTAAAAAAAGAAAAAGACAGAGCCCAGCTGCTGGTTAGTCCAGATACAGAGACTTTTTGGACCTCAGAAACACGCAGCGGTGGCTCATCTGAGATACACGGACATGATCGCATCACATAGACACAACAAGAAAAACAGGCTTGAAACCTGCGCCAGGTTATATCTTCAATCCAAATCCTAGCTTATGCTGTTGGTTAAACACTGTGTTAAAGGTGAAAAGGTGACAAAGTCTGGAAAGGTTAAGGTTTGAAAAACTTCCATCATGCCAATCCTGCAGCTTAAAGCTGTTAAAACAAGAGGCAGGGGAAAGAGTGACCACTCAAGAGTTTTCAGCCAACTGAAGGTTAATATCAAAGCCAGCAAATATCAGCCAGCGTTGACAACTTAGCAACTTTGTCTTGTTTTTAGTGACTTTTCAGATGCTTCTGGAAAAGGAAAAAAAAAAAAAAATCACTAGAGGCAAAAGAGAAAAACGCTTTCTGATGCTATCAGCAACACTGAGTTAAAAGCACACAAGCATCTCAGCTGTTTATGACATTTTATTATCCACCTCTTTACCCTCTTTTGAGATTCTTTACTTCCTCCATTAGCAATATGACATCACAACCAGCACATCCCACTGGCAGCTTGCAAACTCTATTTTTAAGACCATGTTATGCTAATGAAAGTGTCGGCTTATGCTCCTTTGAAGCATAAACATCAATAGAGAGCTGAAGTTGTATTTTCTGCCATCGAGGAAGAAGTGACACTTTTTTCAACTGCGCTGAAACAGGTGGGGGAGAGGCTGATCTTAATGAATGCTCCACACAGCCTAAGGCACTTACTTCATATCACGTTCACCACATTAACATCACATTTAAAGGACTTCCGTAGGAGCATATGATGGAAATTTGCCCCGGTTTTGGAATCTATTCATTTTAGAATCAAATAGCCATGTCTAACTAGTAAAACTAAAACCATCAACTTGTCAAAAAGCATGAATTTTAAAACTCAGGTCAGTTTGAATGTAATAGTTTAAATCCAAATATGTAAACATGATATCCTGTAAAAATATATTTTTTTACAATAATTAATTGAATACACTAAAACAATGTATTCTTGCTTTGAACTGACAGATCACAGAATCTCAACGCATATAATTTTTTTTCTTCATTTTCGCTGAAGCACCTGCAGTTCATCCAATTAAAATGCCTTGGGGTTCAACTCGTGAAAAGTGTATCTTCACCTGACCTGACATGACCAAGGTACTTGTTCACCTCCTCTTGCTTCCTGCCCATAACTGCTCTGCACGTTCACTTTTAACCAAGTTAAAAACAAAACGATCTTCAGATTCAGAACATGTTCTTAAATCTAAAGATGAAAATATATTTAAATGGGAACAACAACAACAACAAAAATATTAATATAACTGGCTGAACTGCTTTAAAGCTGCAACAAAGGAACCAGTTGCGTTAATGAGGTTATTGTTCAGACCGCTGCTTCCTCTCCGTCTGTTTCATTACCTTGTAGGAGTGATGATAATGCCAGGACATGTCGTCTTCCTCTGACGCATAATCCACCAGTACTTTACTCTTGGTTTTCTTGAACATATCTCCACTTGTCGCTGACAGGAGTAGCCTAAAAATTTCCAGGTAAGGCAACTGTCGAGTTCGGCACAACGGAGGAAAAAGTTTACGCCGCTCCGTTTAGTGCCCGTTTGCTTTTCTGGTTTTTGTCGCAGCGCAGCACCACCGCAACGCGTCCAATTGTTTCGGGTCTTCCTCCCGCTGCAAATCCAAAAAGCCGCACTTTCCCCTCCTCTTTCCTCAGAAATCAGCTCAACAAAGAGCTGCGGCGAGGTGGTGTGTTTCGTGAGTGTTTTTGCCTCTTTTTTTACGCTGCGTTTTTACGCATTTTAGACCACCTGGACTTTAGATTTTAGCTCCTCCTATGTCACCCCCCACCTACTCCTCCAACTCTGGTTCCTTGAAGTTGCCATGGCAGGAGGAGGAAGGGGGTCACACTTCTTATCTTGTGCCTAAACAAACATTAGACCGAGATGTGAAACTATTCAACTTTTTTTTTTTTTTTTTTTTAGAAAAATGCTTGATAAGTCCTTTTTAAAATATTGATACTCCTTGAATTTTTCTGAAAACATTTTGACCACAACCAGATTCTTGAGATTATTTTACTAAAAAATTATGAAATAGTTCATTAAAATGGACATAATTATGAAGTTATAGGAAATTATATATTTTTTACTTGGCTATCGTTACAAAAAGCTGAAATTAAAGATACATTTTTCTTTGATTGTGACTGTAACATCTTTGCACATCTGTAAAAAAAAACCAAAAAAAAACTTTTTCTGCATTACAAAATTGGATAGTGAATATCTGTGAAAATCAATGTTCAAGTCCTGCAAAAGATTCCCCAGTGACAAGTCCAATGGCGCACGCTTTCATGTAAACCATCCCATCGTCGCTCTGGCTGTGTGTTTAGTGATGCTATGCTTAAAAATGAGCTTCTCCCCGATCTCGAAACTTTAGAGGCTTGTATTTTGTTAATTTTTCCAGGAACTCTGATCTTGCTGAAGGAAAACATGCCCACAGCATGATGCTGCACTGATGGTTTCCAAGTCCACTTTGTTTCTAAAGCACATTTGAAACACAGAAGCTTAAACCTAAAGTGGTGCACAAAAATAGGACAAAGCAGAAAATAAAAATCAAGATCTAAAGCAACAATGAAAATGCTCTCATTAAAACACTTTCGTAAAATCAAAGAAAGACAATAAAAAGAACATATCAAGTCATACTGGACAAAACTCTACTGAAAAAAGTTTGCTGATCTAAATCGATGACTTATTTCAATGTGTGTGCTCTGTCCTCTACATGACTAGTAGGTTAGCTGCTTTCAAAAGCTTTTACCATTTTTTGTAGATGGACTGAACAATACTCTATAAGATGTATGAAGATTGTTTTATGAGCTACCCTGCTTTCAAAAAGTATAATTTGGATTCATGATTCTGCTCTACCTCATGCTGCTCTTGCTTCCTTCTTCTAAGAAGATACACCATAGTTTAAGGCTTTAATGTGACAAAATGTGGAAAAAGTTCAAGGATTATTAATTATTTTGTATCAAATACCAGTGATAAAGTTTAGATTATGCGGCATTCAGTTTCTGAGACTTCCATTTAGATCAGTTATTTAGATCAAAGCTCTTCCTCCAGATATGTTTTAACAGAATACAAACAATTTGAGATGTAGGAGGTCCAAGCAAAGTTCATCGGTTCTTTTCTCTCTGTTCTTCCTTTAGAAGCCCTTGGCATGGAAAAAAACTAGATCACAAGAGTTTAAGGAGTCAGGTTGCATATTTACTATAGACAGAGACTGTTTATTGTGTAAAGCGTAAGCCGCAGAATTTACAGTGCTGAAAATGAAATCCCTTTCCCCCTCTGTGAGAGGCCTCCAGAGGAAACAAATAACACATTATGCTGGAGGGCTGACCCCTTAACATAGCCACAGTTCAGCCACCTCCTCGGCTAAGACCCCTCACCTGATCCAAAGATTTGTAACGTCCCACTTCCACATTCATACGGGGAGTCATTTGGGAACATGCAGGGAAAATAAATGTTGCCAGAACTCTTCAACACATCGGACAGGGGTTGCTTTGATGATCCAGGTGACGTGATAAAGTAATAAATTAACCATTTGTTTCTCTGTGATAAAGTTTTTTTTAAATGATGTTTGTGCTTTTGTTAGTGCCAGTTGACATAAACCATGACTGCCTGTTAAGATGAGTCTATCAACACTCATTAAGGAGGCCATTGACCTTTAACCCTGAGGCCTTCACGTTGTCAACTGTTCATTTTAGAGCTCTTAAAGGTGCAGCATTCCCATCCCAGTCTATTTCAAAAAGACCAATTTAAAGTTTAGGTGGGTCTTACTGTCTGACACAACCATCCTTAATCACTTCTTTAGGTTGTCGTCATCCTTTCCAGTGATATGTCTTCTTTTTAAAAAAAAAAAAAAAAAAAAGAAAACAGCATCACAAACTGTGAACATCTTACAGAGCTATTTAATTTATTTTCTAAGACAAAAACAACAACAACAACAAAAAAAAAAAGCCCACCGTCCATTTAAACTGATGGCCTGTCAGTTCAGGTGGACGGTGGGTTTTTGTTTTTGTTTTTCTGCTGTAGATGAAAGCTGGTGGAGACACACTTCAGATTTTTATTTGAGAAAAAGTGTGAAAGCTGTCGATTATTCTGCTTCCACTTTACTGTTATGCAATACTCTGTGTCAATGTATCACATTCACCAAAGTTTATGGCTCTAAGGTGATGAAACGTGGGAAAGATCAAAAGGTTTCTTAACAGGAGATGTACATTTCTGTGCTCCAGATATTTGGATATTGACTCTCGTACAGCATATGCTTCATTTCCTGCCTTTATTTTTTTCTACACATACGTCTTTAGTGAGTTCATTTGTACTTCATTCGACATTGAATGAAGTACTTCATTCGACATTAATTTCCACAAAACATATCTGTGAAATTATGTCACTGATTTTTTTTTTTGGTCGATCTTGCTCACTCACAGTTCCATGTTTTTCTGTTTTTTTGTCATTTTGTTTTTTTTAGTTTTTCTAGTCTTCTGGTGGAATTACAAGAAACCCCTGAAACTGTTTATGTTCTTCATTTCAGCCTGCTTGAGTCTGCTCCTCTGGACAACTTCCCGTGCTTGACCTCCACTAATTTAATTATATTTGAATTTAGGACTGTAAACCGTGGACTCATGAACCCTGAGATAATGCTCCTGTTCTTGCCTGTTTTCCCATGCACATATATATCATAGTTTTGTTATGTGATAAATTAGAATAAATAAATTTGTGCAGAACAGGCTAAGTTGCTGTAGGTTAACAGATTTCAGATAAATACCCCTTAATTACATAAAAGGGGAAAATCTTAAAAGTGTAATGCATGGTTGATTTTTTTAATGATTATTTTCACAAAAAAATAAACAATTTTTAACAGTTTTGTGAATAATCCTCACTTCCTAAACAAAACCAAAGCAAATAAAAAAGAAATAAAAACTGAAACATTTCTGGTGTCTAACATCACCAAAAATGTTAGACAATAGGACAACAAATCTTCACCCAAGGATCCCGTAGGGACCTGATTTGAGCTGTTCTGATCTCTTCGTGGATCTTCCTGAACCAAACGGGTTTCATAGGTGACATGTGAGCAACTCGGACGTCAAATGCTCTGATGTTTGAGACGCCAGGTCAAATCTGACAGGGTCAAGCCGCCATGGAGGAAACAAAGCTGGGATTGTCCGCTGTGCTTTTACAGTCACACTCGGACATATTTAACACACATGTTCAACACCTGATCAGATACTCAAGAGTTAGTTTTTTTTTTTGTGTGTGTGTGTGTTGTTTTTTTTTATTTCAAAGTAGAGTTCGTCATCTTTTTGGCAGTGCAGTTCATTCTGTAGTTATTTACTTTTGCCTTATGAGGATCTTGAAAACTTAAGACGTCTTTGGCAAAACCAAGATATAGTCGTTAGAAGACGGCCCTGTAATTATTTTCAAGCGAGTGTGATTATAATTCTGTCACATGAGAATGAGACGGATAAAAGGACAAGGTGTAATTTTAAAGTTAAAGAAAAAAGTCCACTAAAAAAGGACATGCAAATTATATGAACATGTATTCTGTCTGTAGCTTTAATGGACTTTGTTTTCTTTCTTTTTCTTACTTTATTGTACATCTTGTTACATTACTAATGTTCATGTCATGCTGTGAACAGAACAAGCGCCAGCTGAGATTAACTGTGACTCAGCAACGTCTTGATGAGATTCTGAGGTCATCACGTCGGGACGCCGTTAGCCAGGAAAAGAGATTAGAGCTTTAATTACATTCACAAGCCAAGTCACAAAGATGTTCCTCAGAGACTCAGTTAAGCTGCAGTGAATGGCAAGGATCTGCCGAGTGACGCTCCAGGTTTCACTGAAGTGATGCAGCGCATTTTATAAATCATTGACTTATTTGTGTTGGAGCTTGACTCTGCACATCTAGTGAACAAAATAGTTGAAAATACCGAAAGCCATCAATCACTTTTCTTCAACTTCATATGTTACTTTGTGTTGGTCCACCATCAAACCTTGAGCTGAGGTTTGTGCCTGTAATGTGGCAAGTTGAAAACCGAACACTGTCTTATTGTACGTTGTCAATAAGACAAAAATAAGAAAATGCACTTAAACGTAAGTTTCTCTTCCAGAACAACCCTCCATAATAATTTGATGAAAACATGTTTGTGTACTTTTTATGACAGTTATTAAAGTTAACTGTTGTTCTTGTGACAATAACACATATTTCCTCTTTTTTTCTGGCATGAAATCTCAAAGCTGAAGTAATTGCTGCTGGATGTTGTAAAGACTGGAGAACTGAATGATAAACTAAAAAAAAAAAAAAAAAAAAGCTTTGCAGGAAAATAGCAAAAGGTCAGAGAGAGGCGGTGCAGTGAGGTGGTAATACCGCTCTTCATGCAAAGGAACTTGGAAAATACGTGCTCTTTTACACATTTAAGCAGCTTTTTAAAGTAAAGGTAACTCTTTGTTCCATTGGTTAGTGAGGCAGATGCCCACAGGGCTGAATGTGTCTTTAGTGGCTACATTCTTCCTCTGCATCTTTTCTTATAAATCCAACTGAGGGCATTTAATAAAAGCATTAATTTGGACATGTAATCAGCTGGTTAAGCACAGTAAATGTCACCATTTACCACGAGGTAATTTTGTGTCAAGCTTCATCAGTCATGGACTGCAAACCCAAAATAGATTAGGTGCGTCTCAGGATATTCACCTCCTTCTTAGTGTTTGGGGATAAGATGTCATGTGGAATCGCAGAACCGTTAATATTTATTATAAACAAAGCTAGTATAAATTGGCCTTATGCAGTGCAGTTCATGTCAAGTTTACTTATGAACCATGCAGATTTAGATTTCAAGATATTTTGATTTAACCAAGATGTTTTGATTCTGGTTGGGCTTGATGGAAGTATGTTTCAAAAGCAAATAAGTAAATAAAACACATAAAGCAAAAAACTTGCTTTATGATTATGCTATAAAATGGCCATTTTATGGCCATAAATGGCTATAAAATGGTGTTTGCCAGGTGTTTGCTAATTGCTGCTGCTGCTAGTCTAGAGGAGCTGTGTGGGGATGCTCTGTGGGACGGGAGCTTGACTAGGGACTAATAAGTAGAACATTTTATCGGCATTTAAGGAACCCCCAAATGGCTGCTATAGGATTTCTCAAACATGCATGAATGATCAAAGCAACACTCTGTGTGTTTTTGATGAGGGAATAACATTATAAGTTGATTTTGAATAATTCCCCTCCAACTCCCTCTTGAAAAGGATTCTGAAGCAGCAGAACAGAAGAGTTGTCTTGGATCTTATAGGGATACTTGATCCTTGAAAATCTGAAATCGTAGGCTCTGCACAGAGCACGATAGTGATACATCAGACAAACTCTTGTTTTTCTCTGTGAACAACAATATGACCTGCAGCAGGTTCAATGCTCTTTGACCTAAGCATATTGGTTACATTCTTCTCATTTTTGTTTCAATAAAGTCTTTGAATAGCCTGACATTCTACCAGTGATTTTGTGTTATAATATATAATTTAGGTGTAATAAGTAGGAGGGAAATCTGTCCAGACACATAAAATCCACAAAAAAAACAAAAAAAAAACAAATGCCAACACAACTTGACACTCACTCCTCTTCTGCAGTGAAGACATTCTTTGTCATTCCCTGCAAGGTAGAGTAACAAGAGCCTCCTGAATGAGTTGCAATAGAAACACAAAGGGCCTCTGTTTGTATGTGTTCACATCTGTTAACATGGAGAGAGTGAAGAAAGAAGCTGTCTCTGTCCGGGACTCTTCTCTTACCTGAAGGAGGGGAAAGTTGATTAAAAAAAAAAAAAGAAAGAAAAGTCTAGCTCTACTTGTGTCTCCACCTGCACAAACCACATGGATCTAATTATGTGTCTGAGCGTCAACCGAGGAGCAGGTCACAGCCGACATCAGGAACTCATATGTGCTGCATTCACTCAGTATATTTCCATGCGTTCACCTCTAAGCTGTAGGTGGCAGAACTGTAACACTTGAACTGACATGCAAGCGCTCGGCCACAGAGTTTGCCTTTATTTAAAGCAGCTTACGTCCGTAATTGGGTCAGAACTCCACGCCTAAGCCTCCAGCATCAGGTGGCAGCGACTAGCAACTCTGGAGCTGACTGCCTGGTGAGCAGATCAGCTCACTTAAGCTAAACTATGTTTAATCAGGCTGCTATTTAGAAACAAACACATTTCCAAGGGGTCGCAAGAGGTCAGGTGGGGGAGGGTGCCCAACTCCAGCTCTAGTCCTGAATAGTCACTATTCTGCATATTTTAGATACATTCTTGCTTCAGCACACCTGAATTAAGTCATCATATCAGTCATTCAGCTCTGCAGAGGCCTTTTAACGAGCTACTCATTTGAGACAAGTGAGTTGGAAAAGGGATGCTTCCAAAAGTTGCAGGGTGGTATAGCTCGATTACTGAAGCTGGCGCCCACTGCTCTATGTTTTTTTCTGAATGCGATATTATACATTATATTTAGCGGAAAATTGTATTTTTTATGTCTGTAATTGGGTCAGACTCAATTACAGATGTGATTTATTGTTACATCACACTGACTACATTTTGCAGTACTGTTCAAATTGATATTATCTATACATCAAATAAATTAGAAAGACACACTCTTGATATTATAGATTCATATTCTATTACTGACTTTTATACTTGGGCAAAAATAATTTTCTATTTCTAAAATTATAATATATAATAGTCCCCCTTTTTAAACATGTTTGTTTTATCTGTTTACTTTCATTTCTGTCAAATCTTCACACTAGTAGAGACAAATTATACACGTGTCGCATGCTGACATCTAGTGGACACAGCAGGTACTGCTGCCTTCTTTCATGTAAGTTTTAGCAAACTAGTAAATAGGCCAATGTCTTGATGTCACAGAAAACACAAGTCACACCCCTTACCTGAGGTTTTTTAATGATTTATTGAAACATAAACAATTGCGCACAATGTTTATTAAGGTGCTTTGTTGTGCATCGGGTCCGTAAGGGCAAACCGACAGGCCATTCTGAAAAATTACATTTTTTTAAAAAATGTACTTTATTTACTGCACAGATTTCAGTAAACTTGCGATAAGTCTTATATTGGCTGTAGGAAGCATAAGCACTGTCATTTAAATCTCTTAGTGCAACAGCTTTGTTTTCAATATATGTAGCGAAGGCATTATATGCCTTCAAACCACAATCCTGCATCAAATACGTTACTGCATTATCAAATACAACTTCTTTTTTTTTTAAATCACACAGTGTCCCTATAAATATACTACTTCCTTACACTTTTTTCCTCTCATGTCTCAGTTGTAAGCTGGTCTTAAGATTGTTTATATCTAAAGAAGATCTTTAGGGATCACCCTACTTATCATAACCTGTTAATATGCTACATTTTCTTTTACAGTCATGCTATTGGCATAACCTTCTCATTGCTTTTGCAAAGAGGTTTCAATATGATCATCATTACAATTATAGTCTAACTGCTCCTATTTACATTCATTGTGCTGTCAAAGTTCATTTTCTCCATTAAAAATCGCATCAAGCACAAACAAGTACACAGCGACAAAAAGGTACATTTTTTTGTTAAGAGACCTCCAACGGTCATTCATCTACATTCAGATTACGATATTTGGAGTGCAACCGAGAGAGATCCATGCGGATTCACCTGTTGACCCAAGGTGGCATCCAGGATGGCTGTCCTGGTTTCTCTGCTCGGCAACAACAAATGAGCCCGGCTGGTTGTCTCCAGGTCCACCTTACAAAATAAGCAGGAAGGACTCAATGTCCTGCACTACTAATCTCATTTAGTGTTCAAGAAACACATGCATGGCTACTTATACAGGTAATGTTCACAGATAAGTGTAAGAGTACATATTTGTTAGCTTTCTAAAATTTTGACCAGAGTAGATTTTTTTCTCTCTCTCTTCTGAGATTTTGTTATGAGTCTTCACAGCATGGTGATTCTCTGATAGGATGTCTTTGGATAAGCATCACGACTAATTTTTTCCTTTTTTTTTTTTTCTTTTTTTTTTTTGCAAAATTGCGACTTCTAACTGAATAATCCCATGATAAGGCACGGGAAAACGGGAGAGCTGAGGATCCAAGTGCAACATGAGCCAAGTTCCAAAGAAACATCATTAGCTGCCTTTCCTTTTGTCTGTGCATCTTTAACATTCAACAAAAAAAATACTCTGCTGTGCAGAAGAAATAAAGGTACCTCTTATTGGGACCCATTTAAACAAAACTGTAAGGCAACACGCTTGTCAGTCCAAACACAACAAAATAATAATACTAAATTGTTAGAACTTCGGTAAATGTTGAACCTGAATCAGAAAATGGGAAACCGCAAACAGCAACATAAATATACGATGAGTAAGTTTGCAGTTGTTGATATTTTTGGGAAATAATCATGTTTAATTTCATAAAACCTGTGACTCAAAGACTGAAGATTGGAATAAAAACTGCCAAATGGTAGAATACTTCTGTCATCAGTATCTCTAAAGATTTTGTCTGTTTTTTTCAAAATCCAGAAAACAACCGTCACAAGGAAAATACTTTCTAAATAACCCACATGAATATATATGCATATATATACAAAAGAAACTTGGTGTCTCCTTCATCTCTTTCATCTGAAGAGGTGAGTGGACGGCTTGCAGTGGAGTGTGAGCTGGCGGGAGCTGTAGCCGGACAAACCCATACCAATCAGACCCATCAGGAGGGCCAGGCGTGGCGTGGCAGTGCTCTCCCGGCTCTGCAGCATCGTCTGGGCTGCCTGGGTCTAGAAAAAAAAAAAGAAAAAAAAAACAATATAGGAGTATAAGAGCTATCCATCTCCACTAATTTGCAGCTATGTCTTTTCTGCCACTGGCAAATGAACAATCTGAAAAATGTGACCCTTCAAGATTAGTCTAATTCCAGTATTGGTCTTTTCCAATGTCTGTTTGACTTTGTTTCTTTGAAAATGGAAGATGTTTTGCAAGTTTTTGTAAGTTATTTCTGAAGCTTGAGCAGATACAGGACACCAAAAAGCATTCCTGATTGTATTATTTTTTTTATGTAAAAATGCTTGCTGTAAAAGCTAAATTCAAACCACCTACATCTTTTTGCATCTCATCAGAACATACAACAAATACTTCAGTTCATTCATCCTCACTTATGTTTGATTCTGCATCAAACTTCAGAACAACATCTCAGCAACACAAAAGATAAACCCACGCTCCAATCTTTTAAATGTACATTTACATTAGAGCTCTAAGGTTCATCTGCATGTGTCTGAAATAACAATCAGGACAAATGGCTTTGATGCAACTGCAACAGAGATCCAATTAGAGGGTATTTGCTCGACCTGAAGACAACTTCAAATCAAATCCATTTAAAGACAGGCTACTGTGGTTCTCTATCCTAATCCTGCCATGACTCAGACAAATGTAAGCTCTTTGGAAATCAGGGTTGTTGTTAGACAGAAATTTCTAAAAGATGCTATGTCGATTACCAAAATTTGTATTTTTAGTTGAAAAAAATTGACTTTAAATATGCATAAGGTGCATAGAGAGATAAGTAACACAACACTGTGCAGCATAATTTATTCACAGCCACATAATTCTTCATTCAAAACAATCAAAAGATATGCAACTCCTGGACTCAGCGCAGGCTTTGTTGGAATTTCCGTCCCTGATTTGCCACTGTAGAGCTACAGCGAAGTCTAAAGCGATCTGAAATCTATCCACACAAGAAGAGCATCTGAAAGCATCACACAAACCTGCAGATATCTGATATATCCAGGGGTCAGGCGAGGGATGCGAAAAAACATTCTTGCTCCCTTTGGTGCTTTACAGTTGAAGCCACAAAACTCCTCTGCAACTTGCCCTCAGGAGCTGCTGCGGGGCAACTGTATCCCACTGTGTCTTTGCGTGGAGGCAACAACAGCTCTCCCCGGTGTCTGCAGGCAAGAACACTTCGATCAGATGATCTGCTCTAGGGAAATCCAGTCCCTACAGGTTGTATATAAACCTTGGCTGTATTGTCATTGCGTAAGCTGGAAGGTTTGTGCGTATCGTTGTGTGTGTGTGTGTATTTGTGTCACTGATGGATTAGCAGATCCACTGGCGACACGGTGGATTATTATACCTGGGATAGATGTTCCAAGTCTTTTGTCCACCAATTAAGAGCAGGGAAATATACACTAACATACAACAAAGGATAACAAAGCTCCACTTCAGTGACGTCTACTGGGACACTGCTAAGTAGTTTTAGCAATTAAGAACAATTAAAGTTTGTTCCCAAACCACTGAAAGTGGTACAGAGGAATCTGGCACAGCTGTCTGAAACAACATTTTCTACTCCTATTCATCATCTGTGATGGCAGAAGTCCACCAGTCACTTCAGACAGATGAAAATAAACACAAACATAAATGTTGAGGAAGTATTTTTTTTAATCAAAACAAACACTCATAATATAACAGATAAAATAGAGTTCTTTGTGCAGAAATTTGTTTTTGAAAAAATTCAGTTTTTGCAGCCTCTAACAAGTTACTGTTATTATTATAACTACTACTTTATTTTAGAATTGTTCTGTATTTAGGCCCATCCATCTACCCATTTATCCTGATTAATACTGATTGCTGTCCTTCCTGAAGAAAGCAAGGTCAGCATGATGCTGACAACACTATTTCATGTAGGGGATACTGTGATTATGGTGGTTTAAAATTTTAGATTTTTGCCACATATAGCACTTCTGCTTGTACTTATTTCCTCCACTTTAAAAATTACAGTCATATTACATTCAAATTTTACTGAAAGTTTAATTTATTTCAATAACTCGATTCAATTAGTTTCTCAAATAGTTTCCCAAATACAAGTCTTATGAATATTTTTGAAAGGCAATTTGTAATTTTCAATGTAAAAAATAAACAAGTTGCAGTTTAAAATGATTCTTAAGACCCAAACATTACAAATACGTATCATAAAAAACTACAAGGAAAGAAACTAAAGTATTTTAAACACGTTTTGTATCCAAGCAGTATTTTAAAACCACTGTAAATATTTTGCCACATCCTACGAGCATTTAGCCTTGTTTCACTACTTACGGCTGAGAAGTAATCTAAGGAAGAGAAAATTTAAAATTATAAACACGCTGTAAGAACAAAACACCTCAGTTAAAAAAAAAAAAAAAAAACTCCATGCTGTTGTGTTGGGAGACTCTCGGAAGTTACGTCATCTCTATGCGTCCGTCTGAGAAGAAGGACGCTCTGTTTACGGAGAGCGGGCTAATGTTAACTTCAGAAACTGCTTTTTTGGCACATTTTTCTATCAAAATAAAATTCTTACTCGAACGTTTTGAAACATTTATGACAGTAAGTCCCAGTCGGTGTTATTTCCCCTCAGAAGAGTGAGGCTTTTCCCCCTCCGAGCTGGTAAAACAAAAAATAGTTGTCTAACATTGCACGCTAACGGCTAATGCTGCGTAGTTTCATTTCATTGAAAACAGACTGCAGTAGCCCGTTACATTTGTTTACGCCTGTTGGTGTTTTCTACAAAAACATATCACGGGGACTGACATGGGCCTGTACTCAATACATTTACCACATAATCGATAGGTAATGGTTTGACTGTTGTTTGTTTGTGTGTAGTTCCTGGCAGGTATGTTGAAGTTGTTGAATTGGAGGGAGAAGGGGGATTTTATTCCTTGTTTAGCTGCAATTAAGTAACACAAACAGCCTTAAAAATTTGAAACTGAAATTTACTATTAAAGTATCATATATTCTGTGCTTGCAATTATTGAAAAAAATATTAGACACACGCTGTTCCTTTTTAAATTATATTTAACTATTTTCATCCTGGAAAATAAATAGTACATCCTTCTTGCTCAAACATAGCAGATAATTAGGCTTAAAATATTACCTTGCTTTCATGAAAACTCAAAAATATCCATAAAAATGTGTTATGTGAATTCTTTACATTTAAAAAATAAAACATGAATAAAAAAAGTCAGTATATGTTAGGATAGTCACAAGTCAGATCTTATCAAGGGGAAATTAGTTAATTCCAATTGCTGGCCAATAAATTGGTGCATCTCCATTTCACTCTGCATTAGAACGACAGTCCCCAGTTGTGCCTCCCCATATTTACACACTCAATCTCCTAACTGTGATGTCAATAGTACCATGGAAAATGGAGCAAGAAATTATATAATTTTACATACTACAAGTTTATTATGAGCGAAGTGTTTGGTTTCTATTTCAGTTGTGTCTGTCTTGTGTTTGTATTCAAAATTTCAATCGATTATTTATACTCATCCATAATGTCGCAAAGTAAAACGGATTAAAACGTCCACTCACAATTGTTCGTTGTTGTCCTGGTGTTTATCTGCTGAAGTTGTAATCCCATTACAGAACTTTTTTTTTTTTTTTTTTTTTTTTTTTAGCAGTGATTCTTGGTTGAAATCACATTGACTTGAAACAGTTTTTGTTTTCACCATTGCTCTTCTGTTTTGTTTTTTAGCTATAATGAAAAGAAGAGCAGATGCAACATATTCACCTCTGCAGGGGACGAAGAGGCGGCTCGAAGAAAGCAGCTCAGATGAAGAGTCATTGTCTAGACAAGGTAAGTAAATTTATGTTCACCATTAACGAACAAAATGCGATGGCAGTTTAAAAGAATTAATTAAGTGCTCTTTGTGTGCTAACCGGACTAACATCATGTGCTTTTTGCACGTTTTCAGTATGGATTTGATGAGCTAAATTTGCCCTAAATCTGTCAATTCCAGATGTTTTTAAACAAAAAGTGATAATATCCTAAACCTCATAGACTGACACACACGTATTGTTCTATTTGTACGTGTCTTCTTGTCCAGACTCGAGCCAAAATGACTCCCTCAGTGACCAGGAGGATCACAGGCCGAGCTTCTCCATGCCGTCCATATCGACATCCTCCTTTGATGCCCAAGACAACGACGACTCCGCTCAGACCTCCTCGAAGTTCTCCATGTACAACAGCGTGTCGCAGAAGCTCATGGTGATCAAATCAAAACCTCGTCTTATATGTCTAGATATTTTGAGATTTCTGAAAACTTACTACTTTGTAGTCAGATTGTTCAGAAGAGTAATTAAATGCTGTGTTTTAATAACGTTTCTATCATGTCTTCTTCCTCAGGCAAAAATGGGCTTTAGAGAAGGAGAGGGTCTGGGTAAGTTCAGCCAGGGGCGCAAAGAGATCGTGGAGGCTTCCACCCAGCGTGGAAGGAGGGGCCTGGGGCTCACGCTGCAGGGTTTCCAGGGAGAACTCAATGTTGACTGGCGGGATGAACCAGAGGTCAGCGAAACCAGTGGTCACCTTTTGTTGTTTTCACCACTTTTTCTTTAGACATGTTTTATTGGAACAAAGATCTCAACTTTGTCCTCACAGCCCAGTGCAACTGAGAAAGTCAACTGGTTTCCAGAATGCACCACAGAGACCCCAGATGCAGATGAGCTGAGGGACTGGTTGATTCTGGGACCGGTAATTTATCAGCTTTGACACTTTTATTCTTGTTTTTTTTTTTTTTTTTGCTTTATTTAAATTTAAGTCTTTGTTTTGTCTCCTGGCAGAGAAAACTAAAGATTGAGGATGAAACTGAGTTTTGTACAGAAGATCTTCTTCACACGCTTCTACGCTGCAAGGTGATATTGAAAATACCAGTTGTTTATTATGTCTGATGTAATATCAGAACTGAAGGAAATAAAAGCAGATTGACTAATTATGGGATACCCAGGTACTAAACTCAAAGAGAAGTTTTGTCCTGATAATTTATGTGTATTTCATCTACAAAGAACATTTCAGTCTTTAAACTTTTTAAGCCCAAGCGTTCTTCAGGAAAAAAACCCCCCCCCCCCCCAAAATGTTCTCTTATGCATTATTGTTAAACTTTCATGGTGTTGGGTTCTTTTATCGTCTTAATCCAAAATGTTGCGGTATGTAGACGGTGTTTGACGATCTGGAGGGCGAGGAGATGAGGAGAGCCCGAACACGCTCGAACCCTTATGAGACGATCAGAGGAGGAATCTTTCTCAACAGGTAAAGGTTTATCACTAGCTGCTCTTTTTTAACTCTAGATAATGTCAAAATAATGTTTTTTTTTCTATCTTTGCTCCATTGTATAAGTTCAATTTGTCCAACTCCAAATTATAGGGGTTTTTTAGGTTACAAAACATACTTACAAATTAGAATTATCTCATTTGTCATTTAAAAATTATTCATTTAAAAAAGTAATTAGATTATTTTTATTTCTAAAAATATTAATTTTTACTAATTGCATGACAACTCAGTGAAAGATCAAAGCTGTATGTTCATTAACGTTCTCCTTTTTTTTCATTTATATTCTCAACTGAACGCAGCATGTGAGAAAATACAGAGTGAAAGTGTAAAAGCCGGGCAGATAGAGAATTGCCATCTATAAATACCACATGGTAGAAACCTTTAAGATGTGTCAAGTATGGAAAGTCTCCTTAAGAGATTTTGACAGTAGGATAAATCTGCTGATTTACGTTTTCTCTAAAAGAAAAATAAACCATTCTGAGCCCAAAAAACACATCTACAACAGTGAAGCAAGGTTTATAAAGATGCTACAGCTGTAGCCACTATGACAGATCCAAACGCCTTGAAAGCAAAAACTAAATGGAATAACTTTCATTACCTTTCATAATTAACCAGTTATTCACTAAATGTAATAACTTTCATTACCTTTAGTAATTAACCAGTTATTCCACAATTACAATTTTAATGGCATAAAAATGTTGAAAAGCAAGGAATTTTGTGTTTAAAAATGTTCCCGCTTTGTCATCTCGTCACGCTTTCTCTGTATTTAGAGCAGCCATGAAAATGGCCAACATCGATCACTGCTTTGACTACATGTTCACCAATCCAAAAGATTCTCAAGGGGTGAGCATATAGCGCCTAATACACGCGGCATTGAACTTCTGGTTACAAAACGCAGACCCACATAAGCACATCGATCAAATAAACTCTCTCGTATTGTGTAGAAATCCCTGGTGAAGGACCGCGAGGGCGAGCTTCTGTACTTTGGCGACGTCTGTGCCGGGCCCGGCGGCTTTTCGGAGTACATCCTGTGGAGGAAACGTTGGCACGCTAAAGGCTTCGGGATGACGCTGAGAGGGCCGTGCGATTTCAAACTGGAGGATTTCTACGCCGCGCCCAGCGAGTTGTTTGAGCCTTACTACGGTGTGTTGATAAAACCGTCACGTCTCGGAGGGCAGAAGAGAGGCGTCTTATATTCGAGATCATAAATGATTCAGTGGAAGCTTGACCTGTGCCGTGTGCGTCTCAGGTGAGGGTGGAGTGGACGGGGACGGTGACATTACTCTGCCTGAAAACGTGACCGCGTTTCGTAACTTTGTCATGGAGAACACGGACAGAAGAGGGCTGCATTTCCTCATGGCAGACGGGGTAAGACGACTTCTAAGCAATAACCGCCTGAGGTTTTTTTCCTCACGTTTCAGAAACATGACGGTAAGCCCGGTGCTTTCAGTGGAGTCAGCTGGCGATCGGTTTTGATGTGATTTCTGGCATTGGTAGGGTTTCTCTGTGGAGGGCCAGGAGAACATCCAGGAGATTCTCACCAAGCAGCTGCTGCTCTGTCAATTCCTCACTGCCCTCTCCACTCTCAGGACAGGTACAAGTGTGTGTAAATGTTTTCCGAAAACTCAACAAAATAGTGGAGCTCTCTCTAAATAAATCTATTATTTTTCTTCTTCCTTCCAGGTGGACATTTTGTATGTAAAACCTTTGACCTCTTCACTCCTTTCAGCGTGGGTTTGGTGTACCTGCTCTACCTCTGCTTCGACAGGATCTCTCTCTTCAAACCCGTCACCAGCAGGCCAGCCAACTCTGAGAGGTGACAAAATGATCCAGACGAGTTTATTTGTGACGAACTCAGGAATGAGGCATCTAGATTGCTCATACCTGAGAAGTATTTAGGCCTCATAACAATGAATCTCTGTATAGATCAGTAACCGGGTTTCAAAGTCGGGTTTTTATGGTTATAACAACTTAAGATCCGCTGAGGTTTTTTTCTTCTTCCTGCTGTTGGCCTGGAATCACGCAGCAGCATTTTGGATGAACTGCAGCTGTCTGATTGATCTTTTTTTTTTATTCATTGACACCATTATTTACTTTTGTTTTAACCCCACTGAGTGTAGTTCGGTGCTAATTTATGGGACAAAAACCAATGACTACAGCTTTTACTTAAATAAGCTGCACACTCCAGAGGTTTTATGGTCAAAGTAATAGTGGTTTTAGAGCATTTGAAGTGTTGTAAACCTTTTCCATATTCAGTAGCTTTGAACATCGACCTTATAAAGGTTTTACGAGACTAAGATCTAGAGGTGATTTAAGGCTGGTTTTGTCACCACTGCTTGGGGTTTTTTTTATTTTTATTTAATACTTAATATCTTACAGAATTCTATTTATCTCTTTATACTTTTCTGTTTCCTGTTATAATAGCAGTTGGCCTAAATATTAGTCACCATTGTACTGCAGCTCAATTGAAATTTTGAATTTAGAAATGCTTTTAATTATAAGTCTGAGCCACAAGTGCTGGCCACATTGTTTAAAGCACTATTCCCAGCTTGAGTTGTTAGAAATGTGCAGTGTAAATAATTTTGACCTTGAGTCATCAGTACTTTCTAGTTCTTTCAATGTTGTGCTAAAAACTATAAATGATCACTTTTGTCTCGTTTTTATATATCCAAAAAAATTCACCATCTCTCAGGTATGCATGATTTAAACTAGTCCAGTTAGATTCCATCAATAACCTCCTTGTCGTCTGTCGCTGCCAGTTCTGTCTGCAAGATTGACCTAAAACTAAGCTTAATTAACTAAATTAGTCAATCTATTTTTGTTTTTGTTTTTTTGTTTTTTTTGCTTTTGGTCAGATATTTGTGGTACAGTTTCCTCCTTTAACCTGTTGATCTCAGGTTGTCATTCACAATGACAGGGGTGTCAAACTCCAGTCCTCAAGGGCCGCTGTCCTGCAGTGTTTAGATGTGCCACAGGTAAAAAACAGTGGAATGAAATGGCTTAATTACCTCCTCCCTGTGTAGATCGGTTCTCCTGAGCCTTGCTAATGACCTAATTATTCTTTTCAGGTGTGGTGTAGCAGAGGCACATCTAAAAGTTGCAGGACAGAGGCCCTTGAGGACTGGAGTTTGACACCCCTGTCACGAGAGGACCCAAATTTGGGTCCTCTAGTGACAGACAGGTTAAGTAAAGAAGCTACTGTCTTGTCTCCGTGTGACGTTCAGGTACATCGTGTGCCGCGGTCTGAAACCGGGTTCGGATGCAGTCAGAGAGTACATGTTCAGAGTCAACCTGAAACTGAACCAGCTCAGGAACAGGGACAACGATGTTACAGAGGTGGTTCCACTGAGCATCATAAAGGACGACACAGACTTCTACCAGTTCATGGTCAACTCCAACGAGAGGTAAGGACGCCGTTTTCAACGTGTTTTACCAGCTGCTTGTTTAACAACATTCCTGACAAAGACTGAATACTGCTGTGACTTCAGCCTCTGTGTAGTCCAGATCAAGGCCTTGGCGAAGATCCACGCTTACGTCATGGACCCGTAAGCAAACCCAACTGGGTGCAATATTTGTGTTAACTCATAATCAGATGACTGTCATGTCTGACAACGACTGTGTTGCCATATTTAAAGGTCGCTCTCGGAGCCGAGACAAGCCGACATCAGGAAGGAGTGCTTAAAGCTTTGGGGGGTGAGTGGAGAAACTGTAAACTCTAAGATTGACTGTATTTTGAACACCTTCTTTTCCAGAGAGAATTTTAAAAAAGTAGACATCAATATGTATGAATTTCTTTTGAAAGAGCTGAATAATTAATTTTCCTATTTTTTTATTTTCCACATAATTGTTGTTTTATACTGTCACTTATGGTTAACTGGTTTCTGATTCCAGGTACCAGACAAAGCCAGAGTCGCTCCTTCTTCCTCCGACCCAAAAAACAAATTCTATGAGCTGACAAAGGTTTGACATGAAAGATATGGACATATTTTTATCTTGAAAAAGATCAAATGTTGTGTTTAAAGTGATTTTTCTTTCCTCTGTTCTGCCTCAGAACTCAGATGTCGATGCGTTCCAGAGTAAGATAACTCCTCTGGACTCCAAGACGCTCAGTAAGCTGCGACAAATTTTTGACTACAGGTGCATCGTGGGAGGCGGAGAGCAGATCTTCCTGCTTGCGCTGGGGGTAGGTCTGAAGGGACAGGGTTTCTGGTATATTTTATTTATATCTAGAGCACTAGCAGAGTGCTAATTATGTGCTTTTTTTAAAACTCATTCTCTGCTATCTGACTGTGTAGAAGTCTCAGATATACACGTGGGATGGGAAAATGCCCCTGCGCTGGAAGAAAATTGAAAATTTCAAGCTGGAGCTGCCAAGGGAAACACTCCTCAGCGTGGAGATTGTTCAAGAACTGAAAGGGGAGGTGAGAACCGGGCCGAATCTTAATGTTTATAAAGACAAAACAAGTGGAAACAAAAGAATCAAATGTAACACCATCTGTCTGGTTCTCAGGGTAAAGCTCAGCGCAGAATCAGTGCTGTCCATGTAATGGATGCACTGATTCTTAATGGCACTGATGTAAGAGATCAGCACTTCAACCAGCGGTAAGATGTCGGCTCTGTTACAAAGTCATCTGGATTTATCTTTAAAACATGCTATTTTGTTTGCTTTGGATTCACTCAAAGCATTTTTAGGAATCGGAACGTTTCTCTTCTTGGGAACATACATGTGTGTTTTTGGCCCCTCAAGTGATATCTGTACTGCAGACATCAATCGCAACTTAAAAAAAAAAAAACCTGTGAAAAGAGCTGAGAGATGTTACTGTTGGCCACAATTTTCTTGTTTATGCTTTGTGGTTTTTAAAATGTGCAGAATCCAGATGGCTGAGAAGTTTGTGAAGGCGGTGGCAAAACCCAGCAGAACGGACATGAACCCGATCAGGTGACGACCGAACCAAATTCAGCCATTTTTACCACTTCTTTCACTTTTGACTGGAAAACATTACACTTAAATTACGAGTATATTACATTTTATTGTCAAAATTCATCTCAAATTTGAAAGCTTGAAATGCTTTTTTTTCCTCCCAACCAGAGTCAAGGAAGTTTACAGACTGGAGGAAATGGAGAAAATCTTTGTCAGGTAAAAAATTGATCTCCCATTGGCAACCTGTAGTTATAGGGTTTCTGTGTTTTCTTTAAGACCAGTGCTATTTTATTTGTTTTCATAAGAAATTGTCTCCAACGATGCAAATTGATCTCTTTTTGTCCCTCAGACTAGAGATGAAGATGACCAAGAGTTCAGGAGGCGTCCCTCGTCTGTCCTACACCGGCAGAGATGACCGCCACTTCCTTCCCACAGGCCTCTATATCATTAAAACTGTCAATGGTGAGTATTTGTGCTTTTCAATGTCTAGCAGTGGATGTGTTAAAATATAAAAATAAAAGCAAAACTCAGTTTTTCTTCCTGTCGCCCTTCAGAGCCGTGGACGATGGCATACAGCAAAAACTCAAACAAGAAGTTTTTCTATAACAAGTTAACCAAGGAATCGACTTATGATATGCCACCAAATGCTGCTGCTCCTTTCCGGTATGTATACGCCTTTCTGTTCAGTCCTACGATACATCGCAAAAGTATCAATACCCTGTTAAGATGAAGGGGTGTGAAGTGTTAAAAGCTTTAACTGGCGATGATAGACCAACAGAAAGTAAAGTGGAAGGAAAACATTGTTCCCAGAGTGGAGCTTTGCAGTCCACATTGTTATTTGTGATAAACTTTGAAAACCAAGTGTTGTTTTCCTTCCGCTTATAACTTTGCACAACTTTTTGGTGGTCAGCTACATAGAATCCTAATCAAAGACAGTAAGTAAATAAATGTAAGAAAAGTTGATCATCTCTGAAATATCTGGTTTGTTTTAATTCCTCAGCGTCTGTCACTCTGAGCGACTCTTCTGGGCCTGGGTGGAAGGAGTCATCGTCCACGATTCCCAGACCCGAACGGACCCAGAGAAACTGTCCAAAAAGGAGTTTTTAACCTTCATCCATCAACATCACCAGTACTGAGCAAAGTAATGAACCTTCAAGAGCTTCGTCAGCTGCAGACCGTCCTCTGAGGCACAAAGTGATGGAGCGCCTCGGAAAAGGCCGTGTGATCCATTGATCATTATTTATTTGACAATAAAAGGACGAAAAAGTCGTCAGATTATAAAATGTTTTTTTATGTGGCCACTCAACTTATTGTTCATTCATTAAACTGCTTTAAGACCACTATCAAGCTCCTTGCTTTGATGACTTTCAGGGAAGTTTTTTTGAACTGAAGGTATGAATTATTGGCTGTCCTTTGAACCAGTTTGCTTCCTCAATGTTTCCTCCGCCCTCAGTGAACTACACTGAATCATTCTGCCTTACACCACAATATGGAGACAATGAAAACGATGCTGTTGTTTTTACCATGCCTTGACCTCTCTTGTGCATCTGTGTTTTCTCAACTTCTTGATAGGTGATATACTTCGCTGTGCTTTCATACATCACTTTATCAATGACAGATGGGATTTTAATGGTTAAACTATGCATCAGTGTCTGTATTGTCAGTGTAGCCTTCTTTAAAACTTAAATACAAGTTCAACTTGTAACGCCATGACTCGTCTTCTTCACAGAAGATGAAGCTGGATACTAAAACCAGCTGCAGCTCTGCTTTTTCCTCACTTTTTCCCAGCCTGGTTGTAGCAGCTCACTGTGTGTGACCTAAAACTCTGTTTTTAAGTTTGACTTCCTTCGCTTTTTGTGCCTGACAATTGTTGTAAATGCTGCAATGTACTTATTTTTCTGTTGAGTGAAATCTCAAGTTATTGGATGTAAATATTAAAGTTAGTGAATAAAGGGAAGACACTGTTACCACACTTTGGTGAAACTAGATTAAAGTCAGATAATCAAAGATATTTTAGAGCTTCATTTTTACCTGTTTTGCCCTCCATAACTTATGTTGCAATCTATAAATAGGTGTACTTTTTATTGCAGTGAAATAATGGAATACTAATTTTTTTTATTTATATATTTATTTTTTTGAAAAATCCAACTATTAATTTGATATATTTATTCACTGGGGTTAATAAAGGCCACACTAGGAAATAATTTCAATGAAAAACTTTACAATGCTAACGTATAAAACAGAAGTAGCTGTAGTGGAGCATTATTTAAAATGTATACTATTTAAAGGGCCAAAATGTGTGTGGAACTTTTAGCGATCCATCGCTTTTTGTCTCTTAGGTATAAATGTTTTGTTTCATAATACCCAAATTCTGTCGCTCTTCTGAATGGGTCAATAATATCCGTAATAATAATAATAATAATAATAATAATGCTGAAAGCAAGACAACAGGCCATTTAAGTAACTAAAAGAAAATTTGATGCTAGCATGAAATTGCTCCATATTGACAGTGACATATGCAATAAAAAGTGTCTCCACAACAACCTTGTTTAAGGTTTTTGAACACTTCTTTACCATTGTTGGTTAAACTGAATGAAATGTTTTTAAATGTTTTGCACCAAGAAACCATTTTTAAGTAACATAAATCTAAAATGACTGACATTATTTTGAAACCTGCCAAAATCGCCAGTTTTGTAACTCATCCTGTGACTCATTTTGAACATGTAACAATTGGGTCTTTTATTTTGAAGTTTGAGTCACTCAACCAATCAGACGTCAGAGGGTCGGTGACAGGAAGCGCTGTTGTGAAACGCAACATTGCTCGTTGCACCGTGGAGAGGATCAAACGCGCTTATCGATAGGTAACTGCTTCATTATTTTTGCAGCAATGTTAGAAATGAAACAGTTGGATGTATCTAAAGTTGGGGATAATGACACTCAAGCTAGAAGTTAAAAACAGGGCGTTGTTGGTGATGATGTAACCTCATTTTGTGCGGTTTCACTCTTAGATCTTCAGCTGTTTCCAGAAGTTTGAAAACTGAAGATTTGAGGATTTTCTCTTATTTGAGGAGAAGCTGCCCGTCGGTCATGCTGAAAGCTCTGGGACAAGCTTTTTTCTCCACCGGACTGCAGAGTCCTAAATTCACAGCAGAGGAGCCGAAGGTAAATTATTCTCAGTTGGCCCATAAAACCAGAACTTCAGACCTTTAAATGCTCTGTCCTCCCGACTATCATGGGACCACTTTTCTGGATGATGTAGATGAACTCAGTTCACAGTTACATGATTCAACAGCTGGTCTTATTATCTCTTAACACATTCACTGACTGAACCTCTCAGATAAAAAATAAGGACCATTTTTATCTGGTTCTCAGATAAAATGGTTCTCATTTTCTTTTTCTCCATCCTAACAGGCTTTATTTAGTTACTCACTGTTGAGTAAATATGCACCATGAACATGAAACATTTTGCACTTTGGGGATTTTTTTTTTCTTTTTAATATGTCATTGAGATCTTAATAATACTACATAGAATTGTTTTTAGTTGAGTAAAACATTTAGATCAAATAGGAATGGTGCTATGTTTTAAACTCAGTTTTACTATTGCAAACATTTTGTTCTATAAAATTAATTTTAGTTTAAAAAAAAGTTTGGGTTGAAAAAGGGACTTGAGCGACAAAATTGTATCAATATACTATATTTACCATTGTGTACAACTTTTGTATGCATAATGTCTGCTTTTTAAACACTGACAGACATACAGTCACTATATTCTGTGTTTACATACAGTGAATATAAAAAGTGTATGCAGCCGTACTGAAATTGCAGTTTTTAGAGATTTCAAACTATCGGCACACCAAAATGACCAAATCTGTTACAACAAAAACAACTTAGAGGAAGAAAAAAAAATTATTTAAACTAATGAATGGTTGAAGCACCTTCCCATTCAAATCCAACTTTCAGTGTTCTTGAGTCCAGCCTGTCATCAATTTTGCTAAATCTGATTAAGCTGCATATAAAGTCTGAGCATTTCTAGACATTTACTCATGTCCGTCCTTTAGCTAAAGCCATCGTTCACATAGAGTTAACAACGAATTAAAAAGGATCTCATTGTTCAAAGGTGACAATCAGGAGAAGTATGTAAAGATGAGATGCCCCCTGAAAGAAGATCAAAAACCGCTTTAACCGTGTATTATTTTTAGGGAAGCATTAATGATATTGTGATCATTTGAAAAGAAAATGCATAGCCCAGAAGTGAAAACACCACCAGCCTCAACTCTAATGACTATGGGTCTTTGTTTAACAGGGTCAGGACTATGAGATCCGCACCTACCATCCCACTAGGTGGATGAGCACCACTGTGAGTGGGATGCAGGGTGATGAATGTACGAGCACCGGCTTCCGCAGGCTCTTCCGCTACATTCAGGGCAACAACAAAACCAGTGAGTCCGTGTGAAACTTTGTCACATGAACAGAGAAGAGGGGGGTTGGGGGGGATAAGCCACCATATTTTGTTGTAACTTTGTGCATCCATTGTTGAGAGATGTTTTTTGTTTTTTTCTTATCCAAAGCACTGAACTTTACAGAATATTAGACACTTAATTAGAAAGAACCAGTCAAGTGAAGAAACGTGCAGAAAAACTGCAGCTCAAGACAAAGAAGTTGATGAATAAATGCAAGAGAAAGGGCACTTTAGTTCCTGCTCAGCAGTTTGCGGCGGCAGCGCTGCTTTTGTGTGACTCAGCAGTTTGCAGTAGCATTATTGATGATGTTATATATTGTTTGTGTTGTTCTACGCTGAAGTCTGCGTCAGAGGTTGGAGTCCTGCCTGTAAACACGGGGTTTAATCTTTTCAATCCACCATCTGGTCAGGGATCGTTTTGCAACAAAGTTTTGATACAAGCAACCGAACCCGATATCCCCCCAACAAAAGCTCGTCGTGTCTCAAACCGGGCACCTGTTGCATGCTTTTTCCTCCCTCTCTAGAGACCAAGGTGGAGATGACGGCACCTGTCACGTGCCGTGTGGACCCTGGAGCCGGCCCCGCCTGCGAATCTCAGTTTACCGTGTCCTTCTACATCCCAGATGAGCTTCAGGAAAACCCGCCTGAGCCCACCGACCCCGACGTGTTCTTGGAGGACCGGAAAGAGTTCACTGCATACGTCAGGTAATGGACACTGGCAAGAAACCAGAAAAATGCAGATGGGATGTCTCCTGTCCTGGTAGCATTGGCAAATAGACTTGTGGGTCTGGTTGCCATGGAGTGTCAGTTGTTGATTTGTAATTAATTGAATTAATGGCATATCTGGTTCTGGTATGTGATTGAAGACACTACAATAATTCTAGAGAGAACAACATGATGAACATTGCATCATTCACATCAAACCTCCAGTCAAGTTGGCGTTTCTAACCTTTGTGACTCAAACCAGGTTGATGTTGAAAGCACATTACTGCCATCTAGTGGACAGGGATATGCCCAATTTCAGCTAATTTGCATGTGAAATACCTTACTTTAGATCTGTTGTACGTGCCAAATATTAAATCGCCTCTTTAGCAAAAAAAAAAAATCGTTCAAATAATGTACACCTTTATTTTTATTTTAGATATAGTCGCGCAAATATAAAGGGCTTAAATTCTAATTCATGATCCTATTTCCAGGACTTATGGTGGTTTTTCCAATGAGAACATGAAGAGGGAAGAGCTGCTGAAGCTTTTGGAGAGCCTGAAGAGGGACGGCGTCGAATTTGTCGACAAGCCGTACTACACGGCCGGATACGACAGCCCCTTCAAACTGACCAACCGCAGGAACGAGGTGTGGGTCCTCAAGAAAGCAGAGCAGCAGTGAAGTTGCGCCTAGCAGCAACTTAACAAACGCTCAGACTAATGTTTGAAAAGCATGAGTCGGTAATTTACCGTTTTAAAGCACTTACTGACGTTGACGACAAGACCAAATACTTGGAAGATGCAGCAGTGATTGGTACTACATGTCCAGCAGGTGGCGCTAACTGGATTAAAAAGTGCCTTGATGTTTTATTTTTTTGTCTTGCATAATTTTTACATAATTTACATGCATAACATAATTTTTGCTTTTGATTGTGAGTGTTGTTTTACTGGTTTAAAAGGAGATTTTATTAACTAACAGAACAATTTGTTAACATGTAATAAATATGAAAGGGGCCAGTGTGGTTTTATAAAGCATCTGCTGCTATTGCTCCATCTGAGAATAAACAGACCAAAAATCTTGTCCCATCTCTCGTTAGGATGCTCAACAACATTTGAAAATGATTTCAAACTTTTCCCATTTTTGCCACACTACACCAATTTTTTTTTTTTTTTTTTTTTTTTTACCAAAAACAGTCTGGCAGCATTTCTGTCCAGCACCCCAGAGTCAATATTTTGCAAAAAAAAAAAAAAAAACTTCCTTCTGTTGCAAGTCTTTTATGGTATTTACCTTCCAGTTTTGCCACATTTAATTGGACTCAGATGTAGAAATTGGCCGATTCTAACAGATGAATGAGCTTAGCTGTGAACCTCCACCACAATTTGAAGTCCACCCCGCCCAAGACGTTTAACCCCACCTTCCTATCAAAGCTCTCTGCATATAGGCTAAACGCCTCCATATAGTTTTCACCTGACCAGAACTCCCCCTTCCACATCATTGCTGTGTCCTCTGCATGGCTTGTGCAGACAAAAAAAAAAAGGGACTTCCTTCCTTTCTCTCAACACTCTCCCATAATGGCCAGATTCATTCAGAGCATGCAAATTCTCCCACCTGAGCTGTGAATCTCTTCAGCTCCTCCAGAGGTTCTCTTTTCTTTCCGCTCGGTCTGTTATCTAACGTCTTGATAAATGGAAAATGAACACAGATCATTCGCGTTGACTCATATTTTTATACTTTTACATCACTTGGCCCTGCTTTGAGAAATCCCAGCTTATCTGGTCTCAGACCTCAGCCGCAGCCTCTCCCATCAGATCCATTATGATTAATGACCGAGTCACTATTTCTGGACGCGTCACACCGCTGAAAACTCATTGTCATTTTTCTCTGGAGCTAGTGATGGATGAAGGCATATAAAGTTAGCAGGTGGTGCTGTGTGACTCAAACCCGCAACACTTTTAGATTTATAGTGTGTTGTCAATATTTACAGGAAGGCAGTCATAAGCACTAACATGAGCTTTTTATATGAGTAATTGTGTGATGCAATGTTCTTGATTAATTGTTTCCAATGTGATGTTGAATGTAAAGCGTTTTCATCAGTAATAAAGAGAACTAATCGATGTTCATGTTGTTTTTTTTTAACTTTTATCACATTTACCTCCACAATTCATTTGGTGACATTTAACTTGTGATGTGAAAACGTTCTGATTGCCCTCCACACTCCCGGCCATCGTGACCTTTTATCGGCCGGATCAGATCTTCGCCGCTGTTTGTGTTGCCCTCGTCTTCCTAAGCTTCGTCTCTGCTGAATCACTCGTTTTATTTATGGCTGGATTGTTCCCAATATCATGTTCAGACATTCAGCAGAATTTTTTGTTGTTTTGTTTTTCTCTTTTAGAACACAAACTCAGTTTAATGTAATTTAAGGTGCCCACTGAGGCGTAGCTGGAAACAAATACATAACATTCCTGTTTCAATCTCAATGCCAGAGTCGGGCATTTTTAGCTGCCACTCCGTGGAGGAATTGGTGAAGAATTAACTGAAACTTGAAAGTTGCCACCTGCATTCAACGGACCAAACAGTTACAAGCCTGCCATTGGATAATTACTGTGTGGTCGATGACGTTCCAGCTGGCTATGGGTGGACAAATGGCTGACATATGATGGATGGATGAACAGATGACAGGATATAAAAAATTTAAACTACAAGATTAGGAATAAAGTTTTGAAAATGTAAGTATCTTGAAAGATCAGCCGTGCTAATATTTATTTTTCCATCCTTATTCTGAATACTTTGAATTTAATAATTTCCCAGACTGTGTAAAAAAAAAAAAACCCTGGCTACGTACTTTATGCATAAATGGGTAATCCATTCGTCAATTACATGACGTGCAACACATTTTTCTTATGTTATGCTCAGTGTTTGTTTTAATTCGTCATCTAAATGTGACAAAGTTTACACAAATGAGCTTGCATGTATTAAAACCTGATAAATATCATATGTGTCAATATCTTACAGTGAAATATTCCTTTTTGAAGCATGACTAAAACACCAGACACAAGGAAAACAGGACATCAAATTTCCCTAAAAGCCTTTCAAGATTTTAACACGTTTAACGTGTACATTTTTAAAATCCACTAGCATCTCCTGGAGGAAGAAGAAAAAAACAAGGTAAGTGATCAACAATTCAAATGGCACCTAAACACCGACTGGTTTTCCAACACTGGGGATCCGGAGCAGCATGTTGACCAGGTTGCAGTATGTCGCATGGCTGGAAATATTCCAGATTACTCTGCTGATCTCTTTTTTTTTTTTTTTTTTAGTCGCACCCTGTGAAGATGCCGCGCAGATGCACGTGCTAACAGAAGGACAGCAGGAAGCGTCTGGAGTGTGATCAGAGCCGGGAGGGGAGGGTATTGATTCCCATCTGATGGCCAGATGGAGGCAGCTTGTGGAGGACAGGTGACTGCTGAATCACTCGAAACTGTATGAGGAGATCTGTTTTTCTGTTCCTCTGAGAATACCTTCCAGAAAGCTTTTTTTGTTTTTTTAAGTTTTTTACTGAACTGGTGGACAGTGTGGAGTCAGAACGGCTCACTGTTGCTCAGATCCCTAACGAGGATGACCAGGAGGAGATGTAACTGATGACCCCACAGAAGAGGAAAAAGGAGAGGAGGGGGTTGAGCTTTCCAGATGACCGAGGAGCATGGCATGACCACGGCGCTAATGAGGATATGATTTGGTGCGTCAGGCAGCCAGATGGCCCTGCATCACACACACACAGAGAACTGACATATTTAAATATCACCTTGTTTTTTTTATTTTTTATTTTATTACAGACGTACAAATGGAGCCTGGCACTTCACTCCCACCCCTATCTGCCAACCGGCCTCTAACAAAGCCGCAGAACTGAGATGTTTGCAAGCAAGCGCTCGGTCATCGCCACACAGAGGCTGAGAGGCACACAGGCTGGTACGGCTAGTACATCACATGCCTGTCAGTTCGGTTCATAAATCTGAAGGGAGCATATTTACCCAGCTGTGAGCCCCAGAAACAGATTTACACAAGTCAGGAATGAGGACAGGAGCAGTAGGAGGAATATTAACAGAAATGTCTGTATCAAACGCTCACGGCTCCTAAGCAACCTGGAAATCTATGGAGGCCTAGTGGTTTTTCCAGGTCTTGTACTTCCAGATTGTATTCTCAAATCCAGCTGTCTAAGTTTTGTACACATCCATCATCTGTTGGTTCATCAGTCCATTGTAAATCGGGACCATCCATTCGTCAATCTATCCATCCGTCCGTCCAACATTCGATCATCAATGTTACATATTTAATTCCTGAGCACAGAAAATTATTGCCAAAGTAATTCTTTGTATTTATACAGCAATCTAAATGTAAAAAAGTATAGAGTACTGAAATTTGACATGAGAACTATGAAGTAACCCTCCTTATAATGAATAAGGAACAAAATCCCAACGCCCTGCAACGAGAAATAAACGATGTAGAAGTAAACACGGGGCTCTAAAATGTTATAGTTTGTAAAACAATTAGTCAGACATCGTAAAAAGAAATCATTTAAGCTCTACAAACATCAAACAGATTTGTTGCCAGACAAAAACACACCCTCAGGCAGAGTTCAGATTAACAGCCAGTTCTGTTTAATAATAAACTCTTTGGTTACCCACATGAAAACTAAAAGACCTGGACAATAAAATAAGATCTTTTAATATACATTTACAGGTTCATATTTAACTCCCAAACACAACTCATAACTAAAACGATCTTTAAAACATAATTCAAAGTCACAAACAGAAACAGATCTATGCACAGTGCAAAGTCTACAAACTAAAAGTCAAGATTTGTTTTTTTTTTGTTGTTTTTTTCATCCAGCCTTGGTATCGTCCTCATTGATCCCATCTCTAGGTGGCAGCACTGAGCCCCTCTGCACGTCCCGTGGACCACTCAACACATTAACGGCGTGAGCACAAAGTAAAAAAAGCTGGTGTTTCTACAGTTGAAGGTGTACCGTCGGGCTTTCTGTCTGCTGTACCTGCTCCTCCATTCACTTAGACTCTGTAAACAGTGCTGCTTTCAGTCACTTTCGAAAGCCAGTCAGCGAAACACAGAAAGTTTTTACAAGCTGAGCAAAAACCACGTCTTTACATTCCAGCCTTTTCAAAAACCACAGCTGCAAAGTCAAATGTTTACAACTCTGATTCCTTCAATTCACCTTAGCTTGCCCCCAAATGCTTGTTCTTTAATTAAACTAGAGGGATGATTAAAACATTTAAATAAAAAGACACCAGATGTTAAAGAACCACTTCTTTTAACAGGAGGTGAGTCACTAGAAGACTGAGTGAAATCATAGGAGCAGAGCCATTTTCCCCCACTTCAGACAGGTTTGCGTGGTTCGTGATCAGGTGACCACCGGCATCAGATCCCTCCTTCAGAGGCAGCGCAAAGGGGGCTGGAGTTCGGGGATGCCCCTCTTCGGACCCCCCTTCCAGGTTATGTTCCACGTGAGCTCAGCTCTTCAAGTGCCATTGGAGTCCGTGAGCACGGGGAGAGTCCGGACCGCTGGGTTGGACAGATCTTCGGCGGTTTCTCCGTTCTCGTTCTCAGCCAGCTCTCCTTCGCGCTCGCAGATCACGGTCATGGGGCTGCTGAGGATTCTGTTCCGGGCGTTGTATTTGCTGCTGGCGGCAGACGGCGGCGTGCGAGAGCGTCCGTACTTTGAGATGCCCATCGAGTAGGGCGAGGACGTCGGCGACGACAGGCCCTCGTAGCGGCTCCACTCCACTTCGGATGCCCTCTTGCCTCGGCTGGGAGAGCTGGAGGGGCTGTTGGGGGTCATCGGTGAGGTGGGCGAACCCAGAGCGGGGTCCAACGCGCCATCCGAGCGTGTTCGCTGGAAGCGAGGGTCAGTGGAGCGAAGCATCTCGGCGGCAGACATCCTGAAACTGGTCTCGGAGCGGCTTCCCTTCTTGAGGAGGAGGGCCTTGAAGGAGTCGCTGCTGGTGGAGGTCTTGCGGAGGTTGCGCTGGATCGAGCCCGCCTGGCGGGGCAGCGATGACGCCGCCCCCGGAGACAGGCTGGTGGGGGTCGACGGTGGAGACTGGGGCTGGCTCCCAGTTCGGGACTTTTCTTCTTCAGACTCCCTATGTCCCAGAATCTTCCGCTTGGACCTGCGGACACAAAGACGACTTTGGCTTCACTATATGTTTAGAGGAACGGTGAGTTCAAGGGTTAAATTAACAACAACAACAAGTACATTAAATCTAAGTACAACACATGTAAAACTTTATTAAAAATTGAGGGGATTTCAGGTATCACTCAGTGCCTGTCATTCAAGTTCTTCTGACAGGGCTGTTTGGTACTTTGCATACGCCGGCCGCTACAACAAATTTTGCTGGACAACAAATATTGTTTTGAGACGTTTTTCAAGAAATGTATTGATAATGTCATAATAATCATAATGACGCCCTCTCAAAGACTAATAAACATCCTTTTCGCACTGAACAATCGAGTCAATTTACGCCTTTCAAGAAATAAAATGGAAATAATTATGTATAAAACAATGCAGAAACTCCGTAGAGCACCGTTTGTACCTTCTCACCTCTGCTATATTTTCATCAGCACTTTGCAGCCTTGCTCTACACTGCAGAAGGAAAACTACAGCAGGTTTATTGCACCTCTGAGACGGCAGAACCTTGGTACTTTAAAGGAGACTCTGAGTTAATGTTTTGTTCTTCCGTTTTATTAATGAAATTTAAATAGACACGTATCTGCTGCTTCGTCTAAAGATTAAGTCAATACAAACTGGAATGAGTTAAAATTAATATAATTATTTTAGTTAAATCAGTTTCAGATGAAATAGTCTAGAAATTGATAGAATTCAACTAATTTTAATGAGTAGATTTAGTATTAAAAAAAAAAAAACTGGTTAAACGCTTTACACAATTCTTACTTAGAAATAATGATTAATCTACCTCAAAGCAGTTTTATTGGTTTGCTTTACCAGGTTAGCAACGCAAAACAAGAGTAAGTTGTTAGGTTTTGGTAGCAACATAGAAAAAAAAACAATTTGAAGCAACCTTAAACACTTTACTCAAAATGTAAGCACTTTTAAAACAAAACACCAGGTTCAACTGCAGTGTCTTTAAGGATTTCAAGCACCGGTGGGGATCTTCAGAACCTTTTTACAGAGTTACAGGATATTTGTCTGTTGTGCACCACTAAATAGTGTACAGAGTAAAATTTCCATTCAAACCAAAGTGATTAAAATCAGAACACTAGAGTAAATGTTTTATTTAAAAGAGTCTGATCCCATGCCCCCAGTACGCCTAGCAGCGCCTCTGTGAGAACGTAATTAAATGCATTGAAAATGCAGAGTGGGAACCTGATGCTCAAGGTACCGATACGTGAAGGACATATATAGAATCTGTAATCCTCTAGTCTTCGCAAAAAAATCCTCTATTTAGAAACAGGAGGGGGAAAAAGAAAGAAAAAATAAAGCTCTCGCTGAAGGTCATAAGAGGGAGGACTGAAAACATGATCGATTATTGGAGGAATCTCACTTCAAAATGCATTTTTGGCCTAAATTAGATCTCATCCCTGCAGACTCCCTCTGCAAGTCGCTGTTGTCACCTGAGCATTGCATAAGATAGGGAACCTGAATTCGGCGGACCGTGATAACGGCACACTGAACAGCATCAACAGTTCTAGAGGTGAAAACATGTGCAATATGAGACCGAGCTCCGAGCACGCCATCGATCTCTTCCCCCTGGCCGGTTTGGAGTGTTTTATTTCAGGTAAGTTTTCTGCTTGGGCTCTGAAGACTTTTCACACAGAAAGTTCATCAGTAACTAAAAAAAAAAAAAACCCCACAGAAACCAGATGTGAAAGCTAAAAATAACTTGGTGTCTCCCAGCTTCAATTGCTTGGTCAGAGTTTAAACTCGGCTAATTTTTCCTTTACTGTCTCCAGTCAGCGATTGCCTTGAAAATTCAGGATTTTTTTTTTTTCCTCTGATGATCAAAGGCATTAGATTAAAATCTTTTATTGGTTTAATAAAAATCAGATAGAGGTTAGCGATAGAGGTTAATGAATCCTTCATCTCCTTTTTGCTCGACACTACTACCTCTATTAAGCAACCTGCTGCGCACATCTTTTTCGTCCCAAGAAAAAGAAACAGTCACTGAACGTGTGTCGCCTCAACATGTCCAATTCGTTTTAAATTTCTGCCCATTTTGCTGCTAAAAACCTCCAATTGTGATCACTAACAGGTGTAAAAAAAATCCCTAAATGTCTAGCACTTCCAGAAATCCTAATGTGAAATTATTCTTTACGCTCCGTCCCCCCTCCGGAGGTGTTGTGGAGGAGGAGTGTGCCAAACAAATACAAATAACTCGCCTGCGAGCTGCATGCAGTCTTCATCTTTAATTAGGCTGCACGACAACAACACACCACCACACTTGTACACGTGACGCAACGGGTGCCATGAACGCACCGAAAAACCCCTCTTCTGAGCGGAGATAAAAATCCTGCGAAAATGAAACGCTGTGAAGCTCAGGGAGAAGTCCGACTGCCGCTGCCGTCGCACGTGACCGTGGAGCACAAACTGGCGGGCTGCATGGGATATTTATGCGGAGCAAGGCAGAGCAACGTATGCAGAATGTGTCACAGAGAGCAGAAACGTGAAGACTGAAGATGGGAAAGTCTCCAGTGGCCTCTAACCTAGATTAGGACTTGAGGGTGTTCAATAGTTAATAATAAATGAAGAAACTGTCTTTCCCCCCCCCCCTCCTCTCCTGTTGAGAGTGAGCAATGATAATGTGACTAAATGAGCACAGATGCCTTCATGAACATTTAATGAATCATTTCGGCTTCTGAAATATCACGTCTTGTCGTTAAACTGCCCGGAAAAGGCTTGCTTCAACGCTGGACGGTGTTGGATTGCTAAAGTTATATCGGAGAGGTGAAGGGGTGGAGGCGGAGGGAAAGAAATCGACTCCTGAAGGGTGATGGAGAGGAAAGGAGCTCATCGGTTTGTGAGGAAGAGGGAATTGGATGTTGAGCAGAAGGTTCGGATAAACAAGACGCGGCTCAGGAGAACGAATTACATTTCTGAAGTTGGCCCCTGAGATTTGTGGGGGAGTTGTGATGAGTTCCTACCTGTGAATCACAGCAAAGAGGTCCTCGGTGGTTCTGGGTCGGGTAGCGGTAGGAGTAGGGGTCACCATGTTCTTCTCGGACGCCTCGTTCACTGACGGGGCCGGAGACGATTCAGCCGTGCTGGGTTCAAAAACCTCACCTGAGTGGGGGGAGGGGGGAAAGGCAACTTATTTACATCTTCACACAACAAACAAGACAAAAAAAAAAAAAAAAACACGGTCATGTCTCCATCTTGTCGCTTTAACCTGGCGATATCCAAAGGGGTGGAATCCCTGACTGTCCTCTTACGTTCTCCTCCACTCCATATGTCGCCTTCTCATCCTTCCCTCACTCAGGTCTGAGCATCAACTGCCTGCAGTCACAGTTTACACTCGCCCCGTCCTCCCCTTCATCCTCTCTACAGGATCAGTTCCCCTCCCTCCACTCCACCATGTAGCCCCTCCCCCCGCCGATCTCCCCTCCAACCACAAAACAGCGTCTCCCCTGGGACACGTGCCCCCATCCTTACCTCATACGAAGAGAGAGAGAGAGAGAGGGGAGGAGGGGTGGACCGGGCCAGAAAGGACCGATTTAGGAAAACGGAGTATGGAAGAATAGCCCAGAAAAAAAAAGAAAGAGAAAGTGGATATTTGGACCGAGAGTGGTTTATAATTCCCTTTTGCAGAGTCAAATATCAAGTTCTCAGTCTATTTTTAGCCTTTTCTTAAAGTTTTAAACAAAAAGGAATTAAAGGCATGCAGAAGGCTCAATAAGAGTAGGATGGATGGATGGATGGAGAGCAGGACAGATGTATAAATAAATGCCCTGACAGATGGGTTAAAGATTAGATAGTTGGATGGATGGGTTGAAGGATGGAGGGAAAGCTAAATGCAACTTTTAGACAATGAGTTTGGAAATCAAGCCTGGCAACACAATTATATTTCCAGCTCTCTTTTTTCACACTTTTGATTTTCACTTCTTTTTTTTCACACTTCAGATCTGAAAGGAAAATCCATGCTTTTCCAGCCTTTGTTGGAACTTTCCAGAGAGAGTGTGGTGGGATGGGTGGGGGAAACAGGAAGTGTGTGTGTAAAGGAGGAGAAAGTCTGATTTTATGCAGCAGCACTGCTGGCCCAGTGATAAGCCACAGCATTTAATTTTCATAACCAGAAAAAAAATAAATAAATCTAATTTCAACTCAAACAGCAGCCAGCAGCTCAACTTCTAACCATAGAAGATTATCAAATAAAGCTTAAGTGTTTCTGGCATTAGAGTCTATCCTGTTAAAAATGAATACAAAATTGAATTGACACTCACCTATATCATCATCCTTGGAGCTGATGGACCCAGTGGTGCTACTCAGTCCGTCTTCCTCCTCCTCCTCCTCTTCTTCTTCGTCAGGAGCCTCTCCATTTGCAAGTTCATGATCGACACTTGTGTCTTCACTTGTACAGCAGGAGTCATCCTGGTCTGGTGATGTCTCACCTCTCCCTGACAGCTCAAAGCTTTCTTGAGTATCCTCCTCTTCCTGTTCCTCACTCTGCTCTATCACCTCCTCCTCTATCTGCCTGGGTGGTGCATCCACTTGGTCATCTGCTTGGGTTAGAGGAGTTGCATCCCGAAGCTGCGGCTGGACATGTTCGCCTGGGCTAAACGGTAATATCAGAGAAACTTTGGGTTTCTTGGCAACGGCTGGGGGCTTTTGTTTGATGGGGGAGCTACGTTCCTTGTTTTCTTCACCGTTTAGCATACGGTAACTCTGCTCTTCGGTTTCCCCGTTGATGGGAGCGCCATCTGGTGTTTCATCTGTGAAGCTGCAGTCCAGTGACAGCTCTTCCAGAAGCTGCGACACGGGTGACGGCGGGGCCTTGAGCAAATCCTGTTCTGGTGAGCCAGTCAACGAGGTTAGTACAGTGGGATGACCTTGAGAGTAAGACAACTCCTGGTCCTGATGTTTCAGACCCAAAATGGTTTCCAGACTCGTTTCGATGTTGTCTGGTTTACTGTTGAGTTCATTCTCTGGCCGTCTAACTGAGCGGAGCTGAACACTCTGCAGCGCAAACGGGGTGATCAAGGGCTTCGGCGACTTTGAGGGGCTATTGGAAAGGTCTGCCTTAGGAGGATCTTTTGCTGTCTTCTTAGGAGGAGAGGTACACACTGAAGCAAAAGCAGGAAGTGGAGGAGGTGGAGGGGGCCCTATGGCAGGGAGAGGCGGGGGAGGGGGTGGACTGAGGCTCCCATTGAAAGATGAGCTAGTATGGATTAGCATGTCTGGGGACGGTGGAGGAGGGAATTCTGGGGAAGTGGAGTGAGCAGGGAAAGAAATATCCTGCGGAGGTGGAGGAGTAGAACTTGGAGGGGGAGGGAAGGGCGGAGGTGCATTTAGAGGGGTGGTGGGAGCTGAGGAGGAGAACAGCAGTGGCGGAGGTGGTGGAGGGGGACCAGAGCACTTCAGACTGTCTGAGGTGTTGGAGGACAGCGATGTAGAGGAGGATGAGACAGAAACCGAGGAAAGGAGAGACGACTTTCTCTCCGGGACTTTCGGTCTAGGTTTTCCGCCCGACGGAGACATGGACCTGACGAATGCGGGTACCGGCGTTCCAGCTGTGGGGGTGTTGGACTGACTGGAATAGCCGCTGGATGGCGAGGTGAGTCTGTGCACCCGGTCCGGTGAAGAGTTGGAGGGTTTGCTCTTTGCAGACACCTCTACTTCCTGAGATGGAGCCCCCTGTGTCTGAACTGCTTTCTGAAACTTTCCTGGATGACCCCCAGCTGTGACCCTATCTGCAGCGTGGCCAGGAGGTGTCTGGACCCTCTGGTCAACTTGGCTGCGTGGGTAGTCCGAGTAGTATCCCCAGGACTCGGCATAGTCAGAACGCAAGCTGCTGGTGTCACTGGGGGTGGGCGTGACGTGGCAGAGAGAGTACACGCTTGGCATGCCAACACCGTTGGCGCTGGCTGCAAGCGAGGCTGCAGAGCTACCTGCACTGATGCTGCTCTGACTGCGTGACCGCATCACCCAAGGGTCATCATAGTCACTGCTTGGGCTGTGCGACGGTGAGGAGGGCGAAGCACCCTTTCCCTTTCCTTCTCTCAGTCCCATCTGTAAGCTTTGTTGCAAGCTAGCAATCAAAGTCTCACTGAGCATACTGCCATTCGGCATATTAGCACCGCTAATGGCGGCAACGCCTCCTAGGGGCTTCTTTGCTGCAGGCTTGCGTCTCAGAGAGTCTGTGCGAGTCGGGGGAGGCGGGGGCTTCCTGGACTTGCGGAGGGAGATGCTGCGGGAGAGGGAGCGGTCGCTGTAGAGGCTTCCAGAGTCTTCCTCACCGACCATCGCGCGACACTCATACATGCTGTGTCTGGAGGTTCGCCCAGCTGTGGCGCCATGCCCGCTACCGTGACTTCGGGAGCGTAGACCCGAATCCAGGTGCATAGAGGTGTAGTACCCATCGTTATCCTGAGAGTAGAGGGAGCTTGAGTCGGTGGTGGTCCTGGAGGAGTGTTCCAAGCTACTGTAGAGCTGGTTGATTGGGGTTGAGCAGCTGGAGGTCAGGGTGCGGTGTGGAGTCATCACATTTTCAGGCGTGTCGTAGATCCAATTCTCTTCTGGTAGGCAGGACGGCGGAGTGGGGGCCAGGGTGCTGCGGCTGTGGATGCTGCTGTCTGAGTGACCCGACTCACTAGCTGGCCTGGCAGGTGTGAGACAAATGTCCTGAGGTGTGTGCGTGGGGGTGGAAGTGGCCAAGGCTGGGCTGTGGCTGAAAGCGGTTGGACTGGACATCAAATGGTCGGTGTTGGTGGAGGAAGCCTGGCTGAGTGCTCGAGACATGGGGTAAGCTGAAACTGACTGACTGGAGGTCTTGAGGCTAATCACTTCAGTCGAGCTAGACAGCGTGGCACTGGGGATGTAGGAAGTGGAATAAGCAGCATGAGGGGAGACGACGCACGCCGTGCTGCCACCCCACTCAGCAGGGTGCGTCCCCCTCACTTCTTGAGACTTGGGCCTGGGTAAAGAGTTCATCCTCGGAGTATTCCTCATGTGCACCACTGTGTCGTCAACCTGAAGCTTCCCAATCTGCCTCTGAGGCTGGTCCTCTGGCTTTTTGGGCGTGCTGCTATAGATGGGCTCAGCACTGAGGGACACTCTGGCACCTTGTCGAGGGAGGCTGTGAAAACGGGAGAGGTCACCGTTAAACAGGTGGGGCATCATTACGACCCCCGAGCTGTCGCTGCTGGAGATGGAGATGCTTCCTGTGGAAGAGGAAGCAGATATGCCGGCCATCTGAGCGGCAATCCCCTGTCCTCTCTGCGCCCGGATTCTCCTCATAGACGGGGGGACGATCTTCACTTCCTCCGTCTGGCAGCTCGAGTCTCTGGTCTCTGAATGTCGGAGAGTTGAGTTGACGCTCCCCACTCGGCCCAGAGTGGAGTACTGTCCTGGGATGAACATGGACTGTGGCCGAAGTTCTCCGCCTCGCCCTTTAGCTGCTGTGGTGGGGGGGGGGAAAGAAACATGTGATGGTGAAATATCTTTTCTCCGGTTCAACAGAGCCTTCTTCTCATCGGACCGGACTTTCAGATGAACTGGTCACAAAACGAGATTACTAATTCGATTTAGCATAACCTTGTCGCATGCGTTAATAGAATCTGGTCTTTGTCATTAACGAGGAAATGATGATGGGAGACACTCTCCACTACACTTCCTCTCTGAATCTTATTGTAGCTCAGCCTGATAGATTACCGACCACTTCACCCGCATTAACATTTACACAAAAGACACATGAGCGTGCATGTGCATTGCAAACATGCTCATCCAAGATCAGAAACCCAAGAACATGCACCGAATGAAGATACACAAAAAAATACGCATACTAACCATACTGGCTTGTGCACAGTCTGAGGAGTGAATGTACAGAGAGAGGATGTCTAATTTCATTTATGGTGGCTCTCCTGTTGATGTTTGTGTTCGCGCACTCACTCCTGCGTACTTTCCTTTCTCCCTCCTCCTTCTGTCTCCTCACCACGCATACACCCTCTCCCTTCCTTCGCTAAAAGCTGGACTGACAGCCTGGCTGCTGCTTCTGCTGCAATAGATAGATTAAGCTACATCTCTACTTTGCAGGCAGCTCCAGTGCTAAAGGAGGGAGGGGACACAGCAGCGGGACAATTTCCCCGGAGCGAGCTCTGCCGACACTCAGACGCTGTAGTCAAAGGGGGCACTAACCAGACTTTAAAGCTCCGTTCCAATCTATCCTGATTGATCTCGGGGACCAAAGAAAGAAAGGGGGACGTGAAATGCTGCAACCATGTGACAACTGAGGGAAATGTAAACATTAGTCATGCTGCACTGTCAGAGCACTGTGTCAGCTTAAAGAGCTTAGTGTCGCTTAACAAACAGAAGAGTAACTAAGGTTAGAGGAGCACATAACCTTTTTATAGGAATGGCTCAGATCTTGGAGAGTCATTTATTCTGAAGCACAAATTCCAGAAACAAAACACCTAATGTCACTAGACAAAAAAAAAAAAAAAACTCTATGAAAGCAAAATTATAACCACAAAAAAGACTTGAAGCTTCTATAACTGGCTGCAGGCTCAGTTTAACTGGGTGGAGGAGAGCAGAACTCCAACACTGAAATATGAGCAGCTGTGAGGCTTTTGTCCATTACCAGTAACTTAAAATTTATACACATTGAACTTTTTCACATTTTGTCATTACACCCATGAACCTCAATGGAATATAATGGGATTTTATGTGACAGGCCCACACAAAAAGTCGTGACCAATCTTGAAGGGGAAGGAA
Organism: Poecilia latipinna; assembly: GCF_001443285.1. NCBI lineage: Eukaryota > Metazoa > Chordata > Actinopteri > Cyprinodontiformes > Poeciliidae > Poecilia > Poecilia latipinna. The sequence continues at coordinate 372,268 of NW_015112997.1, forward strand.
ATTCCAAAACATTTTCCTTGGATAAAATGTTTGACAAGGAAAAATCTGAAAAGTGTGGTCTACATTTGCTTTCACTCCCTTCTAAACAAAATTCAGTGCAACCACAATGACCTTTAGAAGTCACCTAATTAATATATAGTGTATGTTTTATTTAATCGCAGTATAAATTCAGAGGTTCTGTGAAGAGCTCAGTGTTTTTCAAAGTGGGGGATGAAATAATTCACTATAGCAAGACACACTGTCTCTCTTTATATAAAAAAGAAAAGATAACCCACCCGGCATGGCTATGTTGGTTAAAAAAAAAAAGAGAGAGAGAAAGCTTTCAATGGTTGTGACAGAGTGCAGGATGCTCATGCAGAGAGTTAGCACAGAGGGCTCCGCAGAGATCCGTACCTAGCTCCTGGTTGATGTTGTCAGGCAGCCCTGATATAGTCTTTCTGCGTTTGACCTTCTTGGGCCGGCGGGGCACGGTGTCAGTGTTAATGAGGGAGCGCCGGATGCTCGCCTGGCGGTCAAACACTGCCCCTGGAGGCCGGGAGGGCGAGAGCAAAGGCAGGCAAGACACACAGGCAAACAGCACTCGGTTAGTCAGAAGGAACAAACTCAACGACATGCAGAGGGTTTCAGGGTTTTTGAAAAGCTCAACATGCAACATCAACAGGTCAGGAAGTGAGAGTAAGTTCAAACATTAAAGTATTTGCTATTCCTAAAGCTTTAAAAACGGATTAATTTAATCTATCAAATGTATAATTGAGACTTAAATCCAACCAGAATTTCTGAACTGTCCCAGTATTTTTGCAGAGAGCAAATATACACAATAAGGCCAATACATTAAATGCATTGTAATTATTCACTTAACCTACAACTGTTACACATTTAAAAGCAATTTAGAATCACATAGCAGCTTCAGATTATTACAAAAAAAAAAACTTTAAAAGCTGCAAAGAGAAATTATCCCAAAAATTGAAGTTTAACGTCTAAATTTGAGTGAATACAATTAAAAAATATGTGCATCATGTAATAATTGCAAAGTTCTTTAAAACAAAATGGTTTGGCAATTGGTCAATGTTTATTTCTTTAAATATGAGCAACTGAGGCAGATAAAGGTTAAAAAAAAAAAAAAACATGCACATGGCAGACACAGCATGACATGAAGTGTGCACATCCACACAGACAGTCCTTTGTGCCCCTCTCACTCTCTGCCTAGTTTCCCTTCAGGAAGACTGAAATGTCAGAGTAAACTCCCCAGATAGCACATGATGTTAAATCAA
>NW_015112998.1:0-1063 GCF_001443285.1 Poecilia latipinna
CCACCCATGGGGCCCTGCCACCGAGGAGCTTCTTAACCACCTCGTTTACCTCGTCCCTAGAGATTGGAGAGCCCAACCCAGAGTCCCCAGGCTCAGCTTCCTCAGTGGAAGGCATATTGGTGGGATTGAGGAGGTCTTCGAAGAATCCCGCCCACCGGCCCACAATGTCCCTAGTCGAGGTCAGCAGCACACCATCCCCACTATAAACAGCGTTGGTGCTATACTTCTTCTCCAGTGCAGTGCAGCACCAACACTGTTTATAGTGGGGATGGTGTGCTGCTCACCTCGACTCGGGACATTGTAGCCCGGTGGGCGGGATACTTCGAAGACCTCCTCAATCCCACCAATATGCCTTCCACTGAGGAAGCTGAGCCTGGGGACTCTGGGTTGGGCTCTCCAATCTCTAGGGACGAGGTAAACGAGGTGGTTAAGAAGCTCCTCGGTGGCAGGGCCCCATGGGTGGATGAGATTCGGCCGGAGTTCCTTAAGGCCCTGGATGTTGTTGGGTTGTGTTGGTTGATGTGACTCTGCAATATTGCATGGACATTGGGGACAGTTCCCCTGGATTGGCAGACTGGGGTGGTGGTCCCCCTGTTCAAAAAGGGGGACCGGAGAATGTCCTCCAATTACAGAGGGGTCACACTCTTAAGCTTCCCTGGCAAGGTCTTTTCAGGGGTCCTGGAGAAGAGGGTCCGTCGGATAGTCGAACCTCGGATTCAGGAAGAGCAGTGTGGTTTTCATCCTGGCCGTGGAATGCTGGACGAGCTCTTCACCCTCAGCAGGGTCCTGGAGGGTGCGTGGGAGTTCGCCCAACCGGTCTACATGTGTTTTGTGGACTTGGAGAAGGTGTTCGACCACGCCTCTCAGGGAGTCCTGTGGGTTGGTCCTCTGGGAGTATGGGGTACCGGGCCCTTTGATAGACGCTATTAGGTCTCTGTATGACCGGTGTCAGAGTCTGGTCCGCACTGCCGGCAGTAAGTCGGGCTCGTTTCCGGTGAGAGATAGGGTGAGAAGCTCGGTCATCTGGGAGGGACTCAGAGTAGAGCCGCTGCTCCTTCACGTC
>NW_015112998.1:6476-14757 GCF_001443285.1 Poecilia latipinna
AAGTATTTTTAATTATCAGAATGCAGTCATAATATATTTAGTTTTTTCTTTTCCTTACACACGAGTTTCCGTCAAAATATTTTGCTTCGTCTTTTGCTTTTTTGCAGTTTAGATGCTAAAAATTTACCCGAGCAGTTTCAGAAATGTTTTAATACAGGTTATCCAGAGGCAAATCCTTCTTTCTGCCACAATTTTAGAATTTAGTGGAATATAATATGCGCTATTGATTAAAACGTGGGAAATTGCTTATTTGCTGACAAGCTACTCCATCATCCTAGAGTTAAATAAATACAAACAAGCATTAGCAATATAAAATTAATCAGGAAAAAAATAGCACAGAATTACATATTTGAATGTATCTTAATAGGACATAAATTAAAGGGGTCAAGATAACAAAAAGAGAAATAACAGAAACAAAAGAGCCTTGAGTTGATATCCGATTATTTTATGAACAGTGGAAAATGACGGGGCACTAACGTGACTGGCAACAACGAAGGGGGCGTGGCCTAAATTCAGCCGGGACAGGAAGGGTTTTTTTACGCTTCAAAGTGCTGCTTTCGCGGCTCGGTTATTCTGATTTCCTCTCAAAGCCTGCATGCTGGCGGTGAACATTTGATATACAAAAAACAAAAATAGATATGTTGGTACTAGTACACCAGCAGTGTTTATAATGAATGGGTCCATCACACGGACTTCCGATTTTGTCCGGTTCAGGTAAGACCATTGGATCAAATCATCAAAAGACAGCTAAGCAGTTTAAGCTAGCTTCCCTCCCTTGTAGACACAGGTAATTGAGATTACAGAATGTGAGTGATGTGTTATAAACCATGTGCAATGCGTGATCATTCATTAGTATTATGTTATAATCTAGGTCTGACGTTTTGGTGGCTTTATTTTTGTTTTAAGTTTAGCGTTTCATTGGGCAGGTCAGATTGAGAAATGTTCTAACTTGAATGTGCTTCACGTGAAATAATTTAAATTTAAATGTTGCAGAGCAAGTTTTGAGAAGAGTTAAGCTGTGCCTCAACCAACAGTTGCAGACGGTGTATTTCATGTGTAAATCCACACAAAGGCAAGGGTGTGGTGCTCAGATCAGCATAACATTACCTTACAGATGGATTACACTATGTTCATATTCACTGACGATTTTAAAGAGGAACGTGACTATTTTACACTGTTTTAATCAGGACAACTTGCATAACCGTACTTGGAAGGAGTGTGGCTGTTAAACTATTCATATTTAAACTTTTTGTCATTTTGTCTGTTTAAAGCAGTAAGTGTATTTTATTAAGACTTTATAACAACATAAAATAGTGCATAGGCTCTGCATTTTTCATCCACGGAATGCAGTGTAATTCTGTGACTTTGTATTTTCCACTACATGCACGGACATGCAGTCAGAAGCTAGTTCTTCCTGGGAACTCTGGTGCATATGTTGATGCTGTGTGTAAGAAGAAGAATGCACCATGATAGTCTTTTCTTTCTCTTCTAGAGTCTCTGGAGAGAGAGATTTACCTCTGGAATAATGCCAGAGCAGGATATCTGGATGCTGTTCAACCTTCGTTTTGTTTAGAGACAACGGGGAGCCATGGTTCTACGGGCGTCTCCTTTCCCCAGTGGGTTCGTTGCTGGCCTCCACGCCATAGGATGGGCGTTAATTGTGCCGTGCTTCTGGTATCTTGATCGCGTTATTGCTGTGTGCAAGTCCACCACAAAGGAGAAGAGGGAGCGACAGGAGGAAGAATGCTACCTCCACCCCCTCAAGGTCTTATGCGGCTCTATTTTCTTCTTCCTTTTCTTCCTCCTCACAGCCCCCTTTGCTTTCCTCGGATTTTTGCTCTGGGCGCCGCTTCAGGCCTGCCGCCGGCCGTTTTCCTACCACAGAGTGGAACCGACCTCAGCAGAGAGGGAGACAAACAGAGGCTTTGAGCAAACGGGAAAGGCGTCCTTTACCTTCGCCTCAGCCAATCTGTGTCTCTTACCAGACAGCCTGGCTCGCTTCAACAACCTGGGCCACACCCAGCGGAGGGCGTACGAGATCGGCAAGCGTATCGCGGAGAGCGTCGTGCGACCCAATGTGATAATCACGGTGGAATCTCCCAGCAGCTGCGGCCCTGTCAGCCCCTCGGACAGCATCATCCCCAGAGCGTGCTCAGACACAGACGGGGGCTTAGAGGGGCAGTCTCAACCCACAGGAGAACCAACCGAAAGTTCTGTGTCCTCTGATGACGCAGAGGAGCCGCTGACCGAGCCATCCTCTTCCCAACTGAACTATAATGAGAACTCCAACAAACAGGGGCAGCCTGGTCGCAAGAGTCCTGCTGCTTTGTTCTCCCAGCGTACTCGTCAGCAGGATGAGGAACCCTGGGAGGTGTCGCCCTTCTTCCCGGCCAATATCGATATACTGTGTCTGGAAGAGGTGTTTGATAAGAGAGCTGCTATGAAGCTCACCAATACACTTAAACCACTGTTTGGACACATACTGCATGACGTCGGCGTGTACGCCTGCCAGCCGCCGTGCAGATGTTCTGCCTTTAAGTTCTTCAACAGTGGTCTGTTCATGGCCAGTAGGTTCCCGGTGCTGGAGGCCCAGTACCACTGGTTTCCCAACAGCCGTGGGGAAGACGCTCTGGCTGCCAAGGGTCTGCTCGCCACTAAGGTGCTTCGTTAATCTGACAATAAGTTGTTTTTTATTTATGTGTTGAGGAATGTACTAGCATATCAGCTTCCTGAGCTAATCTACTAGAAGAGATTGAGTCACAAACATATGAAAAGATATCCTAAGTAGTTCATCATGCTGGTTCAACTAAATAAGCTTTGATTCTTGATTAAGGAAGATGCTTTAATAATCCAAACAGGTTATTAAATTAAATTAAACTAATCTGCTAATTCCATTTTGTTTTTAGTTTAAAGGCTATATAGCACAATTGAGAAAAGTGCTGAAGGCTTTTTAGCACTTGAGGTTTTTAATCCATCAGAGATCAGAGGAAAATGATCCCCACTTATGCATCTAAGCATGCGGGGATCTGTTTTTTATTAACCTTACAACAGGGTGATTTGTTCATACTTCAAAAATGCTGGGAAGACTTAGTTTGCATTTAATGAACAAAAAAAAGCAGATTTTTTTCAGCATTTTGTTGTCAAAATAAGATTTATCAGGTTATTAGTTTATATTTTTCTATTCAAGCTATATAAATGCCTTCAAATTAAAGGTTGGGTTGTCTTTTTAGAAGTTAAATTTGATATGATGCTCCTGCAAAACATGATGAATTTTTTTGAAGAAGGTACTCACTAATAGCAGAAGATGCCAATAAGTATGGGAGGGGGCTGAATTTGTTTTACCAGTAACCCTAAGATGAGATCAAACCCCATTATTTCAACATTTTCAGGTTCTAATCGGGCAGAACCAGAAACAGAAGAAAGTGGTTGGCTATTTCAACTGCACGCATCTTCATGCACCGGAGGGTGAGCACCAATTTCATATTTGGTCCGATCAGATAGGCTCACGTTCTTAAACTACGTTCCCCGTGTTGCCCACAGGTGAGGGGAAGATTCGCTGTGACCAGCTGGACATGGTCACCAGGTGGATCGGGGAATTCCAGGCCGCCCACAAACAGCCTGACGAGGAGGTGGTTTTTGATGTGCTGTGCGGGGATTTTAACTTTGACAACTGCTCACCTGGTTTGTCTTGTTCGCAGTTGTAGCTGGTGTTATGTTAAGGACATTTTAAAGCTCATTTTAGACCTGTTTGAATAAGCATGTAATCTGTCCTGTGTAGATGACGTTTTGGAACAGAACCACAGTTTGTTTGAGGAGTACAGAGATCCGTGCAGAGCAGAAGCTGGAAAAGAGAAGCCCTGGGTTATTGGTTGGTATTATTTACATCTTTAAAACTAGACTACATACAGCGCATTGCTAATGTATTCATACCCTTTTCTCTATTGCGTTTTTATCACTTCAGTCAGGAGGTTTGAATTGTAGTGTGTACACCAGATTTTTTACATTAGCTTTTGTTTTTTATGTGCGAATCATGTTGAAACTGCATCACGTCCCTTCCACCTGATGGTTTCGCACTTCTTCATGGTGCTTTGTCTCTAAAAAAAAAATCCCTGACAAATTGTGGTTAAACTCAAGGGATACGAGTCCTTTTTCAAAACACAATACTTGTATGTGGTAAATGTCGACAGTCCTGATTGGACAATCTTACGACTGTGTTTTGTTTTCCCTAACCAAAGGTACTCTGCTAGAGCAGCCTTCTTTGTATGAGGAGGATGTGAACTCCCCAGAAACGCTACAAAGGTTTTTTTTTTTTTTTTTCTAGTTTTCTTCTGTTTACTCCAGCAGAAATATGATGAGAGAAGCATTATTTAAATTTGGAGTATTCACTGTGGTGACATGACAAACTGTTTTTTTTTTCTTTGTGCCTCTGTAGGACTTTGGTATCAGAGGAGACGAGGAAGCAGTACATCTCTCCTCCTGTTCCTAAACAGGGTGTTCCTCTGGTTTACCCAGAACCTGGCCAGCCTTGGATTGGGCGTCGGATTGATTACATTCTCTACCGGGAAACCTCTATTTCAAAGCTCTGCAGAACAGTATGTTCACTGATGAGTTCTTTTCTTGCTGTGCTCTGTTCCCATTTAACCCATGTTCCTCCTCATTCTAGAAAATAGCCTAATATATTGAGAGTTCATCATATATTAACAAATTAAAGCAAAGCTAACATATTTTGGTTTGCTTTTACCCATGCAGGAACTGGAAGAGGTGACCTTCATATCTCAGCTGGCTGGGCTTACTGATCATATTCCTGTTGGCTTGAAATTGAAAGTCAGTATGAACGCTGACTACGAGGATGAATGAGAGCTAATTTTAAAGAGCGGGAGCCAAATGTACACAATTTTACACAGTTTTACTTTAAACTGTTTATTGACATACTTGAATTTGTAATTTTAGGAAAACTTTTAACCACTGGGTAAGTTTGTGACACAGGTGGAACTTAGTTTTTTTTTAAATATTTTTTTATGGTTTCACACTTCATATGCATTTTATACATTCGGAGCTGCTCAGAGTTGTTGCATTGATCTTTATAAAGCTATGTTTTCAATCAGCAGAAAAGAAAATTCTTCTTAAATAAATTAAGAGTAATTTCATTTTTCTATCCTGATATAAATGTGTCCTCTACTATGATGTCAAACATTTGACTATTAAACTCACTGATCACCGGTGCCATTGAGTTCATAAAGTTTGCATGCATGATCACAAATTTATTGCATCTCATAAGCAAACTGCTGGTTTGGGTTTGTGTATTTATAGGCTGATTTGGTTAAATCACTCAGAATAGATTAGTATGATCAGAATGATTAGGATGATTACTAAGAGATTAGATTATGTCAGATTGGTTTAGATTGTTTTTTTTTATTTAATAAATGATATAATTTAAATATGCTCCTTAGAGTCTTCTCCTGTTGTGTTCTTCTGCTGTTTAATGATTAGCATTATTTTATGCTATAAAACATTTACATTCGATTTAAAAAAAAAACATACGATATCTTCAAGGGAGCAGCATTTGCTCATGGGACTGTTCAAGAGAAATGCAATGTACTCAGTGTTAATTTTATACAGTTAAACCCCAAATTATTCATACTCCTTTTAGATATGATATTAATGTAAATAAAATCATCTAAATTACCTTTTTAAAATCGGTACTTCTTTTACTTTGTTTCATTATCATGTTTAATTTTCAATCACACAAACAACCTTATTGGTTAAATTTAAAAAGTATATAATCAAAAGCCGCCAGAAGATCTATGTGTATTTCTTACTTTAACTGTTAAGTCTCAACAAATCAATGAAAAAAAATGAAAATATTACTATTTATTTACAACAGATGACTAGTATGTCGTGATTCTAATTAAGTAATTGAACACGTTACTCTGAAAGTGCTCACTGTGTTAGGACTTGTTTCACTCAATCATAAGTCAAGATAAACCGTTTAAAGCTGGTTTATAATGTGAAATACGAGGCAGTATGTTTGAGAGTATTCGCCGACAGGTGGCGGTATTTCCTGTTATTTTATTCACAGCATAGAAAACAACGAAGAACTGTACAAACCAATCAGAATCCAAGGACAAGATCCACTTCCTGTTTTTACCGCTCGTGGGGCAACTTTAACAGAAAGCGACTGTTTTGCTCTGTAGCTTAAAAATCATGAATATTCTGTGTAAATCCAGGATATTGGTATCGTCAGTTTGTCGGAAAAGTAGTTTATTAGATCAATTGGCTGTTCCTGGATGCACGAGTTTGATATTCAAAGCCCGGTGCCACAGTCTTGCTGTTAATTTATCCTCATGTCAACAACGCTGGCGTTACGGAGCGTGTCCCAGGTGTCCCTTTGAGTCAAAAAGATGCTACACAGACAGAGGTGAGGGCAGACTCACAGAAAGACCGGAGAAATTAGAGTACGAAACCGAGGAGGAGGAAGATAACAGGCGTAACTCTAATTCCCAGAACCAGGGTAAGATATATCTAGCTGCTATAATAACTAAGCACGTTATTATAGCAAGCATGTTTTTGTTTTTTACTGTATAAATCTATAAATGTGATGAAATGATCACATAAAATTATGGGAACATGCTGTTTGTTGCTAGTCAAGCAACATTAGCCAGTTACTGTCATTTATTGGCGACTGACTAGTCCAGCACGGTTTTTTTTTTTTTATTATTATAATCTTATGTACTAAATATTTTTGTTAGAGGCTATTTATTTTTACTATTAAAGGTTACAAAAAGTATTTATTTTTCAACTTACTTTTTGAAATCGTACATAGGATGCTTTATAATAATAATTAACAGTCAAATTAATTCCTTATGAAAGTCAGACAGTCTTAAAAATCCTCAAATACTTAAAGATTTTCTTATTTTGTCCAGGATTTTCCGAGGTGTTCACTCTCGATGTTCTGACCTCTCTACTGCGTCAAGAAAATGCTGTGGACCTGTGTGTGATTAAAGTGCCGGATCATATTCAATATGCAGATTACTTGATTGTGGTCAGTGGTGTCTCACCAAGACATATCCGTGCCATGGCTCTTTATGCTATCAAAGTGGTAACTATTCTTGACTTGCTTTCTATTTGATATATTTATAAAAGCAGCCTACATTTGTTTTCAAAGTCAGTACTAAGACTTGCTCTCCTTCAGTTCAAGTTTATGAGGAAACACGGAGAGCCACATGCCAAGATTGAAGGCAAAGATGCAGAGGACTGGATGTGTGTTGACTTTGGTGTGTAAAACTCCTAAAGAAAATGGTTTTTCCCAACTGGTGTTGCTGTTTTAAAAATAGATTTTGTTTCTTTCTCAGGTAAAATGGTTGTTCACTTCATGTTGCCTGAGACCAGAGAAGAGTATGAACTGGAGAAACTGTGGACTTTGCGTACCTACGACGAGCAGCTGAAGAAAATCCCTGTAGAGACGCTGCCAGAAGACTTCATATTTGATGCCAATGAATTTACAAAATGACTGTATATTTAAACAGAGCCAGAAGTCAACTAATTCATTAAAAATTTGTATTAAAAAAATTTAACAAGATCATTCCTTCCTCTTTTTTTTTTTTTTTGCATCGCCCCTATGTCATACTGGTGAAGTTTATAAAACGACTGAGTTCTTGAATATCTGCAGCACAGTCCCCAATAACTTTGAAGATTTTAATTAAAAATTTAAATTTAATTTTACTTCCTTTATCATCTTGATAAGTGTCAGGTAACAAGATCAATATGAAACCTTGTTAGTTACTGACCCAGCTGGTTTAACTTTCTAAATAGTTGCCAAGTGTAGGTATGAGCAACTTTAGACCAGAAGCTATTGTCACTGCATCCTGACTTATTAAGATTCAGACAAATCTGTCTCTCCCGAATGAAGTGTTCTCATATCTTTCCCACTTTTAAGAGTGGATATGAGAATTGGGTCTAAACTGTACTTCGAAGCATGAGATAAAGGATCACTGGACAAAAGTATAACAATGTAGAGTTTTTATTGCATCTACTTGGATATGCAGAAATAATAATTTAACCTCAGAATTGATGGTTGTTTGCAAACATGATTCTAATTCAATCAGTCAATTAACCAATTGTTAATTGACAATTGTAAATAATAATTGATATTATTTACATATATCTTGTGGGAAATGCACATGAATATATAGTGAACAGGTAAAATTCACTATATATTTTACCTGAGGAAAAACAGTTTTTCAATGATCAGGAGGAAATAAAAGATTTAGACATAAAAATG